>NC_142950.1:34883840-34903840 GCF_046866305.1 Octopus bimaculoides | reverse complement strand
AGCATTGTATTTTTATGTATTTTCGAGTTTTTGTGGGTAATAAAGAAAATATGAAAGATACCATATTTTATGGTATTGTAGCGGTAATTCGAAGCCGAACCGCGAGGTAATCTGTCATGCGTCACGACTGAGACACAGTAGTTTCACATGATCGGTCTATTAAGTAACCAACCAGTGTAAACCATCGCGTGGTTCAATCTTCTCCCTGTATTCTATAAAAAGGTTGCTTTTGGCTGTAATTTCAGAATGTTGAGGCAACTGAGCAATATGTGTCTCCATTCTTGCCACAGCCAGATGACCCAGGAAAACAGTTAAGACAGAGAGAAGATAGATGATAGGAATTTCCGTCACCACGAATATAGCACAATTGTTTTCACTGATGTTGGGTCAGCCAAATGTTGCTTGCCGTGAACTCCAAGCAGTCTCTCTCAATAATTATTGCTGTTGTTATTTGCAAAAGACCAACACAGCTTCAGCCGATGTGCAACAATAGAATCTTCTGTTGATTGTTCATAAGTGTTGTGAGTTTGCTACTTCAAGCTGTCCAAAGAACAAGTTTTCGTTTCTCAACTCAACCACTCATCACCTCAGACCAGCCAACAAACACAATAGCGACAATACAAAAGGTGGTCTTCCCCCCCCCCCCAATACGTTTCAAAAACATTCTTCAGGTCCTGTACGTGAACGTGAGTCGCCCATAAGCTTTAATACACTAAAACCATTCCGCCCCCCACCCACCCACCACGAATATGCGCAGCTGAAATTGAGGGGCGTCTAATACGCTCGCGCGTCTTTATACCATCAAATTCGATGCTTTCAAATATACAACCTGTATACTAGCATCACAGCCACAACTTCACGTACGACATTTACCTGTAACCGGCTCAGCATCATGGCCGCGACTTCATGACACAGTATTTCAACTACCGTGTCCTATTGACTACAAACGGGTATTCCCATCTTTCTGGCGTCTATGAACTTCTCACTTCGATGGCTATACACTCTTTCACGATTTCCTTCTTCGTTGCCATCCATAAATGTTCTTAACACACGCACATACACACATACACTTTGTTCTGTCTATTCTTGTATACGGGACGCACACACAGACACACGTCCTCTTAATCATTCTACGCGGTTTTGTGTCTCTTTTCCATGTGGAACTTGTTCTCTCCAATTGCTATTTATTGTTAAGGGCTATGTGATGTGGTTCCAAAGAGGCCATTCTCGTCATCTCACATCCTGCACAGTCCTACTCACAGGGGTGTCACTTATAAAATAAACATGTCCCCTAAATTATTAATCTGACAGTTTCGAACTTAAATATATACGATAGACCACATACTGTTCCCAAGTTTCTCTTTCTCTTTCTCCGTCTCTCTTCTTATCACACACACACACGTACACACACACACACACACACACACACACACATTGTGTTGGAAAGATATTTCAAGGAGAAAGGAAGTGTAGGCGAGGCATTTGACGTTGGAGAGCATTTCATTGCTCGAAAAATTTATCCAGGAAAAGGTGTGAGGGAGGCGGGGGGGGGGAAGTAACGTACACCTACAAAATGTAACACTCACCCCACTCCCACCAACTCAAGAAGAACCAAAGGAGAACCCTAGCTGATGTATAGTTCGATCAGGACCAGGCATATAGAAGCGTGTGCCTGGTGTTTAAGATTAAGAACAAGGCGAAAAGATATGCAGGACTGTTGTATCACGTGTGTCTCCCTACAAAATGGTTTCTCAATCAAAGATATTGATATGTACGGCGACCAATGGGTCGTCAACACATTTACGCAACATTATGGGCATATGATGAACATAGAGGTGGTCTGCAACAATGCTCGGTCAGGTGAGATGGTGGTATTTATGGATATTTAGCTCGTAATGGACCGCCAAGACAACACAGTCAACCCGGATATGTTTCCCATTGAGGGAATGGATAGAAAATGGATCAAACTGGTGGTGCAGAAGCTTAGTGCTCTGTTATTATATGCATAGAAGGAAAGGGCGCTGAGGGCCCTTCGTGAAGAATAGGAAAGTGAGAAGAAAAAAGAAAGGAAGCAGACTTCAGCAGAGGCGGCAACAGACCACTGTTTTCAGAGCATCGCCATTCGGAGCAGAAACAAACTTAATTCGTCTTTAGCGTCACTATCTATAAAAGTTGATAATGACCGAATTGCCGAAAGGTTTTTTTCTTCTTGCTGCACAGGATCGTCCAGGGATTACGACTACCACGTCTTGTAGAGATGGAGAAGTGATGCAGATCGGCGAACTGGCAGAAATGCTTAGAGGTATTTCGTCTGTCTTTACGTTCGAGGTCGACTTTGTCTTTCATCCTTTCAGGGGTCGATAAATTAAGTACCAGTTGCCTACTGGGGTAGGTCTAACCGCCTGACCCCCCGCTCCCCGCAAAATTTCGGGCCTTGTACCTAGAGCAGAAAAGAATACATCTAGTTATTTTATAACGTATTTAAACAAATACAGAAACAGGAAGAGAAAATATAAACAACAAAAATATTTTTTTTCAAAAACAAAATAATAATAAGATAAACAAAAAAATAAATAAATAACGAAAGTTTGTCCTCTCGCCTATCGACGTGATTCTATTTAACTCTTTCCTATATAGGATGTTAACTCCGCTCAGGGAGACTCTGGTTAATATTAATTAAGCCATACCTACTTTTCAATGTTACTACAAAAGATTTACGGAAGGGGTACTGGTCGAGTCGGCTTGTTTAAATCAAAGAAGTGCTGAATTTGCGAAAAGGTTTGGAAACATTACTCTTATTCCGTGATTCTCAACTAATTTTTTCTTATGGTCTGCTTTGATTTCTATTTTCCTTGAGTGGACCCTCAGAGCCATTCAATGTTTAAAAAAAAATAATCCTATTCCGTTTTTATAATTATATATTAGTAGGAATTGTATTAAAAACAAATAGTTATTTTTGTGTATTGAAAAAGTATAACTAGTTTATTGGATATAAATTTTAACATCAAGATTATATATGACCTCGGTTGAGAACCACTGCTCAAATACATATAAAATTTGATCTATCTATCTGTCTATCTATCTACACGTATATATATATATATATATATATATATATATATATATATATATATATATATATATATATATATATATATATTTGTGTGTGTGTGTGTGTAAATATATAAAAATAAAAAGATAAAGAGAGCAATGGTAATATTTCTCCAACCTTACCATTGCTCTCTTTATCTTTTTATTTTTATATATTTACATATACACACGCTAATACACGACTTATAATCCCCAATCCTGTTCATACAACGACTGGGGCAAACTAATCGGTATACAGCACTTACTGGTTAAATCCAATACCCTCCTCAACCTTATATATATATATATATAAATCGAAATATACACAGTATTATATATCCATTACGGCAGATTTTACCAATCGGTTTCACATTAGGGGTTCCATATCTGTCATCTCTGAAGAGCGCAGGGTGACATAATTGGATAGTTACCTAACAGCCTGTTGAACCCCTAGTGCGAAATCGATTGGTAAGATCGATCGTAATGGATATATAATTCTCTTCACTTCGATTAATACACCCACTCTACTGGCAGATGTACGAGTGCATTGTTTCCGGATTTATGGATTTTTTGACGGTATATATATATATATATATATATATATATATATATATATATATAATAATACAAAGAATATATATACATGTATACACACATATATGTACATACTTACATCTACATGTGTATATACATGCATATCAGGGTACAGGACGTTAGAACAATAAACTACAGACAACGGAACGAACACATAGGAAAACGGAAAGCCACTTGGAATATCCCTTCATCAGCTGTCTCTATTCTATCTAGACGTTTATATATATATATATATATATATATATATATATATATATATATATACACACACACACTTATATATATTAGTTGACGACATAAAGATTTTATAAGCATTCGAGGAAAATTTTTTGGGGAACAGTAGATCTCGAAGCACATAAAGCTATAAAGTTTCTCTTTCTCTCTTCCTATCACATTCCAAACTATTTTTAACGCACCGTATATAAATTAACCAATTTCAAAACTAACGTCTGTTAATTCGATACAGGGTACAGCACAGTATTTCCGGATTTCTGGAAGCCGGATAAGACATCCGGTGTTGTATATATTTCTTTTATTTACTTTCTTTCTTTCTCTTGTTATATGACATAACTATTTCAATAAATATTTAAAAAATTGCGTTTTTTTTCACTGGAGAGAACGTCAGTGAATATTTTTGTTCACCCTAACGTCTACTGAAGACAGAAGAACCTCTGTTTTCATACGGATATAGAACAATTAATTATAAGAGAACTTTTAATTAACGCCTTTAGCCATTAATTAACGTCAAGCGTGGAAGCGAAATGGGAGGGGAGATAACTGTGTTATTCTGTGACTGCTATGAGAAAAACTAAGACTGTGACGTGGCTTAATAAGCGATGGAATTATAAACTATATTATATATCATAACCTAATTTATTTTTAAAACTATCTAAAATTATTCACTTCCAAGAAAAAGCATAATTAAATAAAGACCATTAACCTGTTTTCACTCTACCTATCTATGAAATATATGAAAGAAATTGTTGTATACTGTGCTCAGGTGCACTCTATCTCTCTATTGTCTATTTTTCTATCTATTATTTGCTTATATATTTTTTAATATTATATCATGTATTTGGTGAACAATAGCGTCGTTGGGTTTAGGTTTTCAACAGACTACTGAGTGGTTCATGGTATTTCGTTTTTGCAAGACAGATAGACAGATAATATAGATAGATAAATAGAGAGACAGAGAAAGAGAGGGAGGGACTGATAAAGAAGTAGTCAGTGCAACAAGGGCGGAATATATAACATAAGGTATTTTCGTTCGAAAGCACCGTTTATCAGTTTTCTCATTGAGGTCTACAACTTTCGCTGTTGTGAAAAATTCAAACACGATATATATATACACACATATATATACGACGAACATTCATCTATCGAATTTCACTCACGAGGCATTTGATTATAACCCGAAGCTATGTTAAAAAATAGTTCCGCAAGTTGACGCGCGGTGAGATCGATCTCGGAACCAGAAGAGCGATGATCAAATGCGTTCCAGCTATGACCATCCTAACTTTTACTCAGACATAGTGTACCTAAGAGAACGTTGTATAATGTGTCTTCTCCTTTTCTGAGAAGGCATGGTGTGATTTGAGGAAATTCGGTTGCTATTTCTTGCGTATAGGGTGACCACGTATATAGTACCTCCTAAAACGGTAGGTAAAGAAACTGGTGCTGATGTTTTTGCATCCTTTGAAATGAACCAACATATTAATACACAAGACTGCTGCGACCCATATTCGGTTCATCGTAGATGAAAAGGTAACAAGCTCTTATGATTTCATGTTATCCTGGCTTCGCTCCAGGTGTAACAAAGATATCGGTGCAGTTGCACCATTTCTCTTTGGAATGTTTTTTGTTGTTCTTCCTAACCTACTTTTCGTGTCTCATTTATTTGCTCTCTTTTCTTTTATTTCCTTCGTTGTTGATTTCTTCCTGGGCCCCGGGACGAAGCTTCTTCTTTGGGGTGGTGGCAACATCATGAGAGATTTGTCTTGATAGGAAAATTAAAAAAAAAAGTTTCGAAAAATCTTAGATGATGCGATAAAAAAAGGCGTTATATATATATATATATATATATATATATATATATATATAGAGAGAGAGAGAGAGAGAGAGAGAGAGAGAGAGAGGAGGGATAGATGGGTCGGGTACATAAATAGAATGCGGAAGGGGTTACATAGCAGAGTTGTATGTGTAGTTAATACCAGTGGTGGTGGTGTTATGTGTGTCTCTATATAAGCAGGGAAACTAAGATATTCTAGGCGTTACCCCTGTTTATGTAAGAGACTGAGTATCTAGGACTATATTATTGTCTAAGGCAACGAATTCTTGCACCAGAAGACAAACCAAAAGACAATCAATCGCTGCAGCTGATGGTAAACAATATTCAATTGTAAATACTCTTTCCTCTTTCTGTATCTCGCACTTTTTTTTTTCTTTCCTTAAACACGCTCTTGACTTTTCTGTGTGTGCAAGAGGTGTGTGTGTGTGTGCATATATTCTTTTATTCTTTTACTTGTTTCAGTCATTAGACTGCGGCCTTGCTGGAGCATCGCCATAAACTTGCACGTATCAGAAATATGTATGTGTTCTACAGTCGATTCTGCGCTAGAGAGTCGTGTATAAAGGGTATGTATGAAATAGTCTTATACGGGGTGGCCATCAGTGTTTATATGTGCCTACCCGTACGTGTTTGTTTGTCATGTACTAAGCACGCGCGTGAAAAACCTTCCATGTGTTTTTGGCATCTATGAGATTTTCTCTTTGTATTTTAACATTGGCTGTCTAAATACGAAATATTCGAACGTATGTTTGTGTGTGTGTGGCGTAGAGAGTTAGAAAACCTGATATATAACCTGTGTCCATCCCTGTTTTAATAACTACATACAGATTGTTGTTTCATAAATATTTTAAATGCTCAACTGTACACACGTCTATGGACGAACATCAGGAACAGTTCGTTCGTTCAAATACAATAGTTTATGGGAAAACAAAAGGGTAGTTTTTAAAGTCCTCCTTCTATGTATTACTATTGCTGGGTTTTACAAAACGGGAATTAAATTAGATTGTTTCTGGGGTGAAAAAAGAGAAAAGAAAAAAAATCGTTAAAAGTTTTAATGTTTTATATTTTTGCTTCCCACTTCTGGAACCAGGTGGTATAAGTCTTCGTGACGCGTATTCTAAAACTCCGCAGACACACGCATGGGGAAACACATACTTACGCATACGCGTGTGTATGTTTATAAATACTGCACCGCGACCAAAATGAAAACATTATTAATCTCTATCTGCTATGGTTTCGAGTACTCCTTCTGACAGCGGATGTATCTATACGCAGACATAGACGTACCTCTCTCTCCCTTCATATATATATATATGTATGTATATATATGTGTGTGTGTGTGTGTGTGTGTGTGTGTGCACAGGACGTCACAAAACGTGTACAACAAAAGATACGAAGTACGAGTACATGGAATACGAACTATTTTTTCGAACAACGAACGACACAAATGGAGAACAAGACAAACAACACAAAGAACGACCCTTCATCAGTTATTGGCTGTTTTTCTACTCCCGTATTTCGAGCATATATATATATATATATATATATATATATATATATATATATACATACACACACACACACACTCATATATATTAGTTGACGTCATAAAAATTTTATAAGCATTCGAGGAATATATCACAGTATATATTGTTATAGTTTTTTTTTTTGGGAACAATATATGTTGTTATAGTTTTTTTTTATGTATATATATTTAGTATGTAAATCTTAATTTATTATTATTCCTTATCTTTACAGCTATTCAAAACTTGACCTGGTCTCACAACGACAGTTTATCTGAAACCAGCAAGAAACAGATCTGCATGAGTACATATATATGTGTGTTTTTTGACTGTTCTCACGAATAATTTTGTGAAGACTTTCAAATATATTTATAAAGCTTCTATGTTGAATCTAACAAAAGGAGTATCCGTGCTCTCTTGGATGTGCATGTCAGCTGCAAGACCCCACGGCAACATCAGCTAAACACCAACCAATGCAACAAAACCAAATAACACATTAACATCGGCATGGAGTTTCAGTTTTCTGGAAACACAGTGAATAACACCCCACCTAAAATTTACCATGAGACGCAAAGGCTGCAACTGTGCGGCCTTCATGCACTCAACAACTTGTTCCAAGATGGTAATGCCTTCACTAAAAAGGATTTGGATAATATCTGTACAAGGTAAATATACAACACCTGTGTATGTATGTATGTGTGAGTGTGTATGTGTGTATGTATGTGTTTTATATTACGTGTGTTAGAAAGGGCCTCCAGCTGTAGAAACTATACCAAAACAGATACTGGAGCGCAATGCAGTCTTTGGCCTTGGCAGATCCTGTCAACCAACTTGTCCAACCCATGCCAGCATGGAACATTGATGATGATGATGATGTCTGCATACCTGTAGGTAAATATACAACCCTTATACATATTTGTAGGTGTGGATGTCTTTTCCAATACGTGTTGCATGTCTGCAGGAGCTGAAACATGCTACACATATATGAATGCATGTGGGAGGTGTATCTTCTGCAAGGGGAGTTTGCACCTGTAGGAGCTAAGATATGCAACACCTGTACGAATTTATATGAAATGTGTATCTTCTAGGAAGTGAGTTCACACCTGTCGGAGCTAAACTATACATCCTCTATATAAGTGAGTGTGTGTGTGTGTGAGAGGTACCTTTTGTGAGGTGAGTTTGCACCTGTAGGTGCTTAGATATACAAAACTGGTATGAATGTATATTAGAGGTATCTTTTAAGAGGTGAATTCACACCTGTGGGAAACGAGATCTTGAGTGACCTATTCTTTGAGTTTTCTATTTTGATTCCTGCTTCTAATTATTTCCCTTCCAGTCTGGATGCACCAAACCATTTGCTAGAAGAATGGAATTTGGTTTCACTGGATACTGTTTGACGATTCACCTTAATATGAAGAATTTGTTTTTGCCTCTGTGCTTATTGGAACAAATGAAACTCTTTGAATATGTATTCTGTGTTCGGTCCAGTGTTTGGTTTTAAAGAAAATGCCAGCTGCGACATCTCATTTAGTGCCATTGATATGAATTCTTTAATGGTCTGGTCTGGTCTGGTGGTTCCCATGGCCTTCACAGTAACTCTGAAATTACATTGATGGTAGTAGAGAAATCATCAGCATTGTGGAAACGTCAGTGGAATGATGTCCTGGGGAGAAATGATTGGGTATAGTGATTAGACAGGGTCTACGTAGAAGAAACACACATGCACAATGTCGGTGGGTGGGGTGGGGAAGAAAAGTGGCGACAGGTATGTCGAGTAGGCTTGGTTGACTAGCTTTAAGGTGGGGAGTTGATTGTGTGTGTGTGTGTGTGTGTGTGATATGGATACATAGGCTGTTATAATTGCTGGTGTAGTTGTGTGGTAAAGAAGCTTGCTTCTGAACCACATGGTTCCAGGTTCAGTCACACTGCATGACACCTTGGGCAAATGTCTTCATCTATAGCCTTGGGCTGGCCAAAGCCTTGTGACTGGATTTGATAGACAAAAACTGAAATAAGCCCATCGTATATATATATATATATATATATATATATATATATATATATATATATATATGTCCCATTCCCAGCAAGTTTCTTGCCAGTGGCTCCAGAGTGGAAGCAATATTATTGATAATGGCCGAAATTGCACTCGACTCTCTGGCCAATAACTGAAGAGGGGTCGGTGGCCTTCTGTGTTTTTTGTTCATCTGTGTATCTAGCATATGTTGGTATGTTTATTTACTATACGTTTTTTTTAATTATATATATATATATATATATATATATATATATATATATATATATATAAAAACACACACACACACAGGTATGTCATATTTTCCATTTGTTGTCTTTTTATTTGATCCTGAAATTTATATATATATATATAAGACAGCTGAGGACATGCGTCTACCTGAGTAGGCCTCATCAGCACATGTTTAAACTTCATATAACATATTCTTGAATTCAGCAAACTGAGTTTCGAAATCATGTTATGGAAATGATGAGAATGATAATTATGATGATGCTGATGATAACAATAATAATACATTAATTAACACTAATTATTTCTTTGTTCCCAGATTATGCCCCAAAGAAATCTTTAATCCCTACCGCAGTACATTTGCGGTGGGGAACTATGATATAAATGTCCTCATGGTAGCAGTGCAATCAAAAGGTTATGATATGCTCTGGTTTAACAAAACAAGGTATGTATTTTTCTAGTATTTACTCTTTCTATGTCTCATATATATATAATTAGATATTAAGATTTGGGTAAAATCCTTGTAGAATGCTATGCAAAGCTTGTCCAATGTTATTGGCTACCTGATGTCATCATACAGTGGAAATGCTCCTATTAATGATTGTAGGATCTAACAAAAGACTTATTTAAGTAATCACCTGAGGAAGTGAATTTTACATTTTGGATGCAAGATTACACAACATCTCACAGGTGTATTACAGGTGTAAAAATGTGTTAAAACAATTGTAGTGATTTTTAGATAAAAGATGTCATTCATTCTATTTTCTATCATTTATCTATACATATGTAGTAAACGGATAGCTCCCTGGCTGGCCAGATCCTGTCAAACTGTTCGTGGGGGGAGGGAGTCTGTTTGTGTGTGTTTTTGCTGAAGTGTGTGTAATTTTGGGCCTAATTGTCTCTACATGTCTTTCTGATGTATCAACGCTGACTCAATCCTAACTTATCTCATGTTTCTCTTTTTTCTTTTTTTTCTTCTTCTTTTTCTTATTTTTCATCACATTCTTCCCCATGGCACTGGCCACCAAGGAATTTGAAATGTTTAGTTTTGGAGAATATCGAAGGTTTTATACTGAACATTCCGTGTGGCAACATAATCATGAAACTCATTTCTCAAGGCAAGCACTGGATTACCATCAGGAAAATCAGTAACGTCTACTACAGTTTGGACTCCAATAATAAGGCGCCAGTTGAGATTGGTAGCGATGACGAGCTTCTCGTCCATCTCTGTGAACAATTGAACAACAATCATACGGAATTATTTCTTATAGTCACACCTGATGTTGATAAAAATAAAAGTTGGTTTAGACAGTTACCGCCAGAAGAGGAATGGGGGAATCCACTGACCAAACCTTTGGATCCTAAAAAAAAAAAATCTGAAGCTGCTTGTGAAGCTGAGGATTCTTCAGACACAACACAAAATGGTTGCAATCTGATTTAAACTAGTTCCAACCAATCTCTCAAACCTTTGTTTGACTTTTTTTTTTATCTCTTTTTTTTTTCATTTTGTTTTTGTTTGTGTGAAGAATTATTGACTGCATGTGTATGTTTGTATAATTATATGTGTGCATGTGCATTTATGTGTGTGTGTGTGCGTGCATGTGTGCATATATTGCGTGGTCATGTGATTGACCAGACTATTGCAAGTTATACATCACTAGTCACAATGTGCTTTGCATTATTTTTGGCTCCTGAATGAAGCCACCCCATTGGCTAGGTGATCAGGCCAACGTTTCTCCTGGCCAGAAAGCCAGTCCATCACAGGGTTAACCATTGAGAGCTAAGCAGACTGGAGCAACATGAAATGAAGTGTTTTGCTCAAGAACACAATGCATAGCTTGGTCCCGCAATTGAACCCACTATCTAGCAATTGTGAGTGCAACACCCTGACCTGTAGGCCATGTGCCTTCATGTAGATAGATACATACATACAATCGCTATCAATTTAGAGTAATAATTTGTAGTTTTGGAATCAGTAGTTCTTTGGCTGCTATTTCTGAATTCTCAGTATGTTGGAGAAGCAGGTTACTGTCAATCCCTATATATTTATGATTATAAATGATTTTACTGAAAAGGTTTTTTCATACTGAGCTACCCGGCAAAATTGTTAATTATTAATTTTATTACTAATTGACGATTCCCTGCCCTGCATATCTACATACATACATATATATATAAATAAGTAACAACGATATATATATATATATATATATATATATATATATATATATATATATATATATATATATATATATATGTACATACACATATATACAACAGGCTTCTTTCAATTTCCGTCTACCAAATCCACTCACAAGGCTTTGATTGGCCCAAGGCTATAGGAGAAGACACTTACCCATGGTGCCTTGCAGTGGGACTGAACCCAGAACCATATATAAAATAACAAAGGCAGCTATAGACAATATAAAACTGAAAAGGAAAAATTCAATTGTCACTAACGACTTAAGGAATTCCACAGTGTTAATTGAGATAATAATTATGGATTAAGTAAACGGAAGACAGATTTGGTATTAGTTTTTATTTGGTACAATGGTCATTTCAACCCATCCTGTGGTCAGATAACAAGACCATTCCCTAACTCAAGTGGTCAAGGAACAACATGGCCGCCCAAACTTAAGCTCTTTAGTGAGACACCACTTTGTGTATGAATGTATCTGATGTGGCCCACACTGCAAAATGGATGCAACACAACATGATGCATAGAATCCCACCCATAAGGGACAGTAAGAAGATCGGTTGAAACGATCGTTGAATAAAATAAAGATTAATACCAAATCCATCATTTTTTTACTTAATCAGTGATTATTATTATTATCATTATTATATATATATATATATATATTATATATATCCATGAGTAACAAAGAGTGGATACCTTCACTCAGCTGGGTCCCATTACCTGTATACACTGCAAGAAAATCTGATGGCCAGTACTTGTGCATCTAGTCTGATAGTCACTTGATATTGTTGAGTATCCATGTTGCTCAGACCTAACAAGGTGCCTCAATTTAAGTACCTAACTCAACTGAATCTTAATTCTATATATATATATATATATATATATATATTTATATAAGGGCATTACTACAGAATAATGCCACACACTAGACTTTCAAAATAAGCAAACACATTTTTACATTTTATTTTGGAAGTCTAGTGTGTGGCATTATTCCGTAGGAATGCCCTTATATAAATATAAATGAATAATTATATTCTTGGGAATAAAAAAAATGATGATTTTTTTCCCTTATGAATTTTTTACACACTAGCTTCCTGATAAAATTCTTATCAAAGATTTTTATCCCATTATTGAATTAATTATATATATATATATATATATATGTCGTCATTTCATTAATATATACCATTTTCATTTTCCCTATTTTTCCCAATTTGTCTCCGATGACGGAATATGTCATCAGTGGGGTGGCATCATTTGGAAGCACACTGTGACCAGCAATGTATAACAACATCTAATAGTCTGGTCGATGATGTGATATATATATATATATGTGTGTGTGTGTGTATGTGTATATATATTTGTTTATGCATGCATAAAAACATGTATTTACGTACGCGTATATATATATATCTGTATGTTCACATGCTTATATGTTTGTCTGTAGTGTGTGTGTGTATCTATTGTGTTTATGTACCTGCATGTATTTCTAAAAAAACATTTTTAAAAATTCAATTATTTTATATCACAGTTTGAGAATGTTAACAGCATTAATTACTGGTATTTAATGTGCCAATTACAAGTTCACCGTATTTCTGGTGGCAAGAATCTTATGGAAGCGTCTACAGCTTGGAAATGATGTCGGCAATGCACACACACAAACAATGGGCTTCCATGCAGTTTTCTTCTGCTACGTTTAAATTACAAGGTATTGGTCAGTTCAAGACTGCCATCTAAGACACCCAAAGTGCCATCCAATGGCATTGAAACCAAAACCATGGGGCTACGAAGCAATCTTCATAACATAACCACACAACCATGCCTGCGCCTATATTTATATATTTTTGTGTGTGTGTGTACGTATGTGTGTACATATATGTGTATGTATGTGTGTATATATGTATGTGTGTGTCGATATGTATATGTGTCTGCATATATATATATATATATATATATATATATATATATATATATATATATACACGTATGTATTTTAGGAATGTATCTCTCTCTTTCTCTCGATACATATATATACATACATACACATATATATGTATGTATATACATAAATACTTTTAAAGAACGGTGAGTCTTGAAGTAAATAAAGCTATAAGTAACAGTGTGTAAATTTGGGTTTAAAATGGCAGCCTTCAACTTTTTCTATTCAAACGGGTTTTCAACCCAATATTTACATGTTGTTATCTCTAGCATTATGTGCCTCAAGGCCCACTACTCCTCAAAACAATTATATATATATATATATATATATATATATGCAGGGCTGGTCAAAAGTCACCTGGCAGTAAATCAAAACCATTAAATTCCAAGATTTATTTATGTTTAACAACTTAATAAGGCTTCTCTAATAAATAAGCAAATTTTGAAGAAAATGGTGATATTAATTACCAGCATTCAATTAAACATTCATAATTGGAATGAATAAATAAAATTGAATATTAATTATTTATGGAATTTTGATTTACTGTTGGGTGACTTTTGGCCAACCCTGCATATATATATGTATATGAATGGTTGTTTTTATGTTTGGTTATAATAAAAACAATTTTACATTAATTAATTAATTAATTTGATGGGTTACTCTATCCTTTTGTAGAGTACAAATTTATTATTCTTACACAAGAATTTTTTTGGCAGTGACTCCAAAGTTACAGTCAGCTGAGCCATTGTTGGACTGCTGTGAGACTGGCTTAGCTGGCCAACTGCCGATACCGATAAGAATCCTTATATAGATATATATATATATATATATACAAAAATAAGAGGAATGACCAGCAAAAGTGGACTCCTATATGCTAGAAATAGATGCCGAATCATCTAACCACGAAAAAAACATGTTCTCAGTAAAAATTCAGCGACACAACAGACTGTAAAAGGGCAAGACAAATGAAACAATACTAAATAAAAAAACGATTAACCTACGTACCATGGTTTCACCTGTTAAAATTTACATAAATAAATATCTGCAGGCTCGTCAGCGTAGTCTGTCGGTTTGCAATATAATTTCCAGAACTAGGCTAGACCACTGGTTTTAATTGATTAATATCAATTTCTACCCTCATTAATAAATTTTATATATATATATACATACATATATATATAAAGAGAGGGAGAGAGTGTGTGAGGAATGTGTGTAGTGTTTGTTTAATAATTTATTGTTTTTTTTTTACTGTATATGGCATTTCCATGGTGACATTTTGTTGACATTCTATTATTTCATTTTTTGGACATTTTATGACATTCATAAAGACTCTATGAGGTTACATTACATTCTACGCCATTCTTTGTGGCATTCTATATTACATTCTATGATATTCTGTGATATATCTTTCTATTACACCCTATGCTATTATATTACATTCTATGACAATCTATGACGTTCTGTTATGTTCTATCATGCTTTTATTATGGTTCATAATTAACTGTACGGAAGGGAGCAACTCAGTTGGAAGGGGGCCAAAATCGTTGATATTTCAGGAGGGAAATGTGCTCCCTTTCAGTCCAGCCAGAATGTGAACTAGCGGTATGTGTGCGCGCACGTACACACGCACTCTCACACACACACACACACACACGATGAGCTTCCATTCAGTTTCTGTGTACCAGTTGACCTGAGGCTGACACTTGTGCAAGTTACCACATTGTGGAATGGATCTCAAAAGCAAATAATCAAATTGCTTACTGTTAACCCCCCCCCACACACACAGACACACATATATGTGCGCGCACACACATGTACATATACACACTCTTGTACATACACATACATGCACACACGTACATACACATGCATGCACACACGTACACATACACACGTACATACACATACGCACACACTTGTACACACACACGTACATATGTACACATACACATACACACATGTACATACACATACAGATGTACACGTACACACACATGCAGATACACACACGTGTACAGGGGAACAACACCCCCTGTATTACAAGACAACTGAAAAAACATATTTAATCAAAGTTCGTTGTATTGGACACAATGTTTCACCTTTGTTGTTCGTCAGTGGAGTGGAAGAAGAAAACAGCTCAGCTTGCTGTGTCTTTATATTAACGTCTGGTCAGCAGAAAACTCTCAGGGAGAAGCAAAACAAATGGTCATTTTGCCATAAACTGAATGGACAGAAAATGTGATTAACTGAAAAATATACGTGACATTTTTCTGGGGAATTCTTTCATTATAAATAATTGTTAATAATTGATATTGTCTGTTTTTCAACATTGTGGGTGAAGGGAGGTTTTAAGCGGCTTCACTTCCCGCTTACACACATTTCATTTCATTCCTCTGTGTGTGTGTCAATCCAGAAATATATAAAAATGTTCAGATCGTTTTAAAATACTTTTTATGGTTTTTAAAAGAGTGGCCTCCCCTGGCACTGAGTTATCTCCCTTGTCCTTGTTAGAGTATTCTTCTCTACTCTTGGCATAAGGCCCGAAATTTTTGAGGAGTGGTGGGGGGGGGGCAGTCGATTAGATCGACCTCAGTATGCAACTGGTACTTAATTTATCGACCCTGAAAGGATGAAAGGCAAAGTCGACCTCGACGAATATTCTCATTACCGTATTTTCCGGCCTGTATTTTCGATGTAGCGTATCGTGTAAACATGTAGCATAAACATTCAAACATCCTCACTATCTTTCCAAACCCTGTAGCATTTCACATGGAAGGTTTTTGTCCTCCTACGTCTTGGTGTATAAGTCAACCTACCTTGTTTAGCTGTAAATTTTGGTTTGAAAATTTCGATTTTTTCCCCAGAAAATACGGTAAGTGTTCTCTTTCTGGTATTGTGAATCCCAACTTCTTACGCTTTATAATGATTCAGTTAATCACGTAATCAAATGCCCCATTAATTAATGGTAGAAATCTAAGTTTATATTGAGGATGGAGTAACTTCATGTTTTGTGTTTGCAATAATCGAGGTTGAGTTTAATAAACTTGGAGTCCGGCTGAATAATATTCTGATTTCATCAGCAGTTTAGGGAGCTATTCTGTAGATTGACTATGTTAATATATAATTTTTTCTTTATACTATTGGCACAAAGACTGAAATTTTGGATGTAGGGGCTTGCCGATTACATCGACCCCACTGCTCAACCGGTATTATTTTATCGACCGCCAAAAAGAAAAAAAAAAAAAGAAAAATGGAAGTCACAATCGATCCTGGTGGAATTTGAACTCAGAACGTGTAGTCGAAAAAAAAAATGTCACCAAACACTTTGTCCTGCAAACTAGCGATTCTACCTGCTCGCCACCTTCCCCAGGAAAATAATAACCTTTTCCATTATAGTTACAGGCCTGAAATTTCGGGGGAGGGAGCTAGTCAGTTTTATCTACTGTATTCCAACTCCTAACTCTTTCTCTAAATGCCAGAACTCTCCATTCTCACAAATTTCAATCACAGACTTCCAACAGATATCATTTCATTTCTCCAAAGTTCTGCCGCCCTTCATCTCAAATATCTCAGTTCTCTGCTGTTTGCAGCACAAAACCTTTTCTGATTTGTACCAATTATATTAACAACGCTAAATTTTTGAGATTGTATCTATGGTCTCCCTTTGTTTGGAAAGGTAGAAAGGTTTCATAGTCTTTCACTACAGGTCACCAATTGTCGAATGTTATGAACACCGAGACAGGCATAAAGAAAGCTTTGAAAGGAATCAATGAAGAATCTCTCTTAACATTACAGGAATTAAAAAGAGTTTATAATAATTAAGGTCGGGAAGCTCCTGGCTATATTAACAATAACGTCTAGGTTGCAGGGAGGATTATACCAGATTACTTTTCTTTTTTAAATTCTCATAGGGTTTGAGGATGCAGGTTGGGGGGTGGTCTTATCACTAAAACCACTTCCAGCTTGAGCCTTGTTATATTAGGGTACCGACCTGTGAATGAGCTCTCTGGCGATAGGTTGCAGATTTTTCTATGATATCTGAAACTAAGTTTCTGATTACAGCTGGAGGGCGGTTGGAATGTTTATGAACGTAAACATTTCCCTCGTTCGGTTTTCTGTAGGGGTAGTACTTGTTTGTCTGGAGATCTAGAGTTACATCTAAGAAGTTAATCTTTGTTAAGTTGGCGGTGACCGTTAGATAAAGCAAATTCGTTAACGATGTTAATAAGATCCTGAATTTATCTATGGTGTGACCGGTCACATGGCTTGAGATGGCCAGGCCATCGTCCTTGTATTGGGCCGAACAGTGGTGGTGCATTCATGGAATCTAGAATAACATCTATCTGACCTAGATGTTATAGATGACCTGCATATATATATATATATATATATATGCACATACATAGATATGCACATATATGCTTCCATATACGTACATACATACATACATAGAGTCCCCTCACACGCACGCACACACACACACACATGCATACACTTATATATGTATTTACGCGCATACATGTAAATATAAACAGATGTTAAAGACAGACAGACAGACAGAGAGGCAAGCGTTAATGATTTTTGTTGTTTTTTTTCCACACAAATCGAAAGGTAAAGTAAAACAAAGATTTCAGAATCTTGTTGAAACTAATTTAAAGCAGATTGCAACCTTTTTGTGATGTTTCTGAAGAATTATCTGATTCATCATTGATATTTTGTGATACGCCCGAAGAGGTAGCTGGTATGTGCATAGTCTTTTGTGATTTGCGCAAAGAATGTCCCAATTTGCGTTCGATCCAATGTTTTCGAGTTAGAATATGGCGACTGTCACAGCAATGCGTCAGTTTCTCTTTAAGTTTCAATTCCTTCATCCAAGAGTCATTATACACCGTACCTTCGTCCATCAGACAAAACAACATGGTGCGTTTGTTCTTTATTTCTTCAGCCAAGTGATTGAAAAGTGATTCTTCGTTACCTATTTTAATGACGTGAGGTAAAAGAGAATCGATCCGGTAGAAAGCGTTGCCAATTAAAGTAATGGCAAGCCAGTGGCCTCCTCTTCCACCCCTGCCGCATGTGTGAATTACGAAACCACTGATCTCCTTCATAGCCAAGCTTCTAATGTCTCTGATGGTAGTGGCGGTCACGGTAGGAAGTAAGAAGAAGAATAAAAAAAACAAAGAATACAAGTCACACTTGAGGTTTCAATCTTACAATAAGAAGTGTTTGGGGATTTGGGCCAAAAATTACACACACACACGCAACAACGCACACGCGCGCGCACACACATACACATATACTCATACATGTATACACATATACACATATCTTTATATATATATATATATATATATATATATATACATACATACATATATATACACACTTATATACATATACACATACATAGTAAATATACATACATACATATATGCATGCATACTTGCGAACATTTATTCGAATCTACCTATCTATCTATCTATCTATCTATCTATCTATCTATCTATCTATCTATCTATCTATCTATCTATCTATCTATATATCTCTCTATATATATATATGTCTTTTCACGTCTTTTCACATACCTCTCTGGCTTGTCTGAAACCTATTCAGTAAAGTTAGACGGATGGACTTAGTAGAAACCGAAGACAGATAGAGTGCATGCTTTTTTTTTTTGTATCCCTTTTTCGGTTTCCCAGTTTAACAGCCCGCCCATCTTGCCTTTGGGTACCTTTTTTCAGAACCCACTCTGTTGCAAACATTCCAAATACATCCGTGACCTGAGGGAACTCAAGTCTCGTTCAATTCGACACGTTGATGTGTTGCTCTCTAATGCAGCAACTCACGTGATGTAGTTTCTTCTTCCTTTCAAAACCATCGAAGTTGCTGCTGTCTTTGATTGAAAATTCAAAGACAGACGTCTGTTTGGTGAATTAGATCAGTGTTCCGCAACCGGTATGCCGCGGCACACTTGAGAAGATGCTAGGTGTGCCGCAGTGTTCCCCTATAATGTTAGTTATGTATTTATTTCATTATGCCGCTGGATTTTGAAAAGAGTATAAGTGTACCGCGAGCGAAGAAAGGTTGTGGAACATTGAATTAGATAAAAAAGAAACAAAAAAAACACAAAATCTCTTTAAGACACTGTAAATGAATTTACTAAAACCGATAATAATTATTAATCACCAAGATTTTCAGTTTAAAATATTTTTTATAAATTTATTTTATTTATAAATTTATTTATTTATCTCAGCGTTTGCAGACACCGCAGAATATAGCACGTGAATTAAGCGGTGGACATTTTTTTCTCAAGGCATTGAATG
>NC_142950.1:34871340-34878840 GCF_046866305.1 Octopus bimaculoides | reverse complement strand
TATGACGTTGAGCGAAAGAAAGAGGAGAGGGAGAGAGAGAGAGAGAGAAAAAATTGTAAAGAAGGTGAAGCGATAGGTTTTATAACACATGCGCCGTGAGTTCGAGTTTCACTGAAAATATTTATTTATTTGAAATCATTAAACTATGCACGAAAGTAATATTTGATCAATATCTGTTTATCGAAAGGCATCGATCTAAGTCGCTTTTATATATTCGATCGCCGTTTGATCGATACAAAGGTATCGATTAGCAGAAAGGATAAAGTACAGGTGATAAAAATACACTTTGTGGTATTTAAAATAGGTTCCTCTATATTCTAATTTTGGTTGATTTTTTTTATGTTACCCTCCGATAGGGACTGAAGTGTGGATGATGGATACACTGATATCGATTCAATTGATTTATCGATTCTTCCCAAACACATTACCAGTTTCTACATTACAAACCCCACAACTCACTCCTCGTCATGTGATCATTTTAATGATGACATGGGAATCACAGGAGACTGCTGTGTCTGAAAAATAGACGGGGTAGTCACGGCTGGAACACTTTTCACCACAAATCGATCGAATCAGAGTTAAATAGCAATAACAACAAAAAACAAGAAAACTCCCACAGCCAACACCGCCACCATCACCAGTTCATCACAAATATAACAACGATCCACACTTAAAGATGTTTTTTATTGCGAATATATTTTTTACATATTGTTTTTTATGAAAAAAACAAAAGAAGTGTGTGTATATGTATATATATATATATATATATATATATATATATATATATATATATATATATATATATATATATGTATAAATATATATACATATATATATATATATATATATATATATATATATATATATATATATAAATATATATATATATATATATATATATATATGTATGTGTGTGTGTATGAATACATAATTGTACATATGTGTATATAAATATATATTTGTATGTATATATATATATATTTGTATACATATATTTATATATATACACATACAAATATACCTACATACATGCATATATTTATACGTGTATATATGCATATATATGTATGTATATATATATATATATATATATATATATATATATATATATATATATATAGGTATGTATGTATTGTGTGTGTGTGTGTGTGAGTGTGTGTGAGTGTGTGTGTGTGTGTGTGTGTGTGCACAATTATATATAAATACGTATACATATACACGAAAGCACAAATATCAGTACATACACATATGAGGTGTGGTTTTTATTATTAGAGTCATTGAGTCCACTTACCCTTCTCTCCCCCCCTCTCTCTCTCTCTCTCTCTCCCTCTCTCTCTCTCTCTCTCTCTCCCTCTCTTTCTCTCTTGTTTCTCTCTCTTTTTTTTTTCTGTCTCTTGCTTTGATTCTCACTGTTGTCTGTCTTTCTCTCATCCCAACACTCTCTCTCTCTTTCTTTTTCTCTCTTTCTTTTTCTCTCTTTCTTTCTCGCTTACATACATCATCTCTTATAAGATTTTCATCCACAGGATTAAAAAAAAAGAAAAAAGAATTGTCCATGCTTTTCCAATCCTTCCGTGAGTCGCTGGCTATTTGGCTGTCATCATAGTAACGAATTCTGCAAAGAAAATAGAAAGAACATCATCATCATCATCATCATCATCATCGTCATCATCATCATCATCAACATCATCATCAATATCATTATTATTATTTTTGAGTGAGAGAGCAGTGCATGCCATCAAAGTGACACTGGGGTAAAATATACAAAGCCCAATATACCCATCATGACTACCCGTCTGATAAGGGTGCACCAGGCACATGCATCACAACCATATGTGCGCGGCATGGTGATCTCTTACCAAGATAAACATCGCATGACCTTGCAGGTAGGATCCAGTTAGAATACTCTTCAGGTCGAGTAGCCCATCCCCGCTCAAAAGGTCCCTGAATAAGGGTTGTTTAAACAAAACACCCATGTTTCCAAAGGTGAATCATTCAAACCCCAAAGAATTTCGCCTCAACACATGGCTGTGATGCTCCCCCACTACTTCTGCTCGTGATCAGAGATGCACATATCGTCAGCTACCAAGGAACATGCTCAACTGGTTACGGTCAAGCAACTGACAAGCAAATCTGTGGTATTGAGCAGAATATTTGCTGTAGCCCATCTTTTATACCAAGACAGAACAATGTACATGATAGCACTTCCAGTCAGTTAAGATGAGAAGCCATGAGATCCACTGCTTGGTACTGCATCAGGGCATTTATTATTATTATTATTATTATTATTATTATTATTATTATTTTGATTGATTGTGTGATTTTAAAAATAATCATCGGATTATTATGCGAAGCCGAATAGATTTTGGTCTGCCTGGAATATATTCAAAGGCAGGCTGTCTGTTACAGGTAATTTTCCCGGTCTGAAAAAACAAAAAAAATTCTTCAGTTTCCCAAGCAAATGATTGCTTTCTTTTCGTTGCCAAGCATTTCAGACATGGCGACTGAGGCAGGACGTATCCGTAAAATTTGAACACAAAGGGAGAAGCAAATGGAATTTAATGAAGATAACTCAGATTTGACTTGGAAACACAAAGAGAAATGCGATTTTCACAAGCAAATACGTGTCACCTCCGAAGCATCCATCCATCCATCCATCCATCCATCCATCCATCCATCCATCCATCCATCCATCCATCCATCCATCCATCTTGTCTTTCTACTATACCTGGGAGGGCCGTTGGGGGCAGAGTCCTATCAGAAGCAACTATCATTGCACTTTCTGACTGTATTCCCAAGCATGACCAACTTAGACTATAGATTTTATCCACTCATCTCGTTCTTTGTCTATTCCTAAATCTCTTGCCTTTTGGCTTTGCTTGAAGAACCTGTGTTGCGATTCTTTCCTGAGACATTCTAATCCCATCTTCGTAGCACCGGAGCTGTGACTTCTCAATGCGAAGTAGAGGCTTGACCAATTTCTAAAGCGTCCAATTATTCGCTGTATAACCCTTCTCAGTATATTTTGTCCACCCTCACACGTTCGCCACCACCGAATCCTTGCTTTTTCTTTCACATGTATCAATATAAATGCGTGGTGAGAGATAAATGAATAAATGAATAAATCGTTATTACATCTCGCTCTGATAAACTTTGTCTTTCATCCCTCCAGGGGCGAAAAAATAAAACCAAGAATTGGGGTAGGTGGCATCGTTTAACCCCTTTCCCTTAAAATTGCGAGTTTTGTGCTTAAATAAAGATATCATAATACTCTTTCACTCATTTACTTGTTTCAGTCATTTGATGTGGCCATGCTGGAGCACCGCCTTTAGTCGAGCAGTTCGACCCCAGGACTTATTCTTTGTAAGCCTAGTACTTATTCTATCGGTCTTTTTTGCCGAACCGCTAAGTTACGGGGAGGTAAACACACCACCATCAGTTGTCAAGAAAAAACTCTCTCGGGAATTGGTCACATGAGAGCAACTCTAGTCGACGTGCCTTTCTATAGAATTCCTTTTGGATTTCTAAAAAGAGTTCCTCGTTCTTTTCTCTCACACCCGTTTGATATTTCAACCTCTGTTTTGTAATTGTTGGATTCTTTCAAAACAGAAATAGTTTTCGTCCGTTGTTCTTTATTAGATATCTTGTAGTCCTACTGTGGGTATTTTATAGTAGTTTTCTAGTCGCATAAGAACCCTTCTTTCTTTTATTACTAGTTTATATAATTATTCGATGTAAGATTGCTTGCGGCCTACTCTAAAAGCAAAAATGTTTCTAATCTTACTAGTTCATCATCATCATCATCCTCATCATCATCACGATTCTTCTTCTTCTTCTTCTTCTTCTTCTTCTTCTTCTTCTCGTCGCGGTCGTCGTTGTTATCACCATCACCATCATCATCTTGATGTTATTTTGGCATTTTATCACCTTGAGATAGTCAGACGTGTTTCGTCTGATATTCATCAGCGTATGTTTTTTTTCAAAAATCAAATGAAACACCATGTTAAAATTTTATTTTAAAATAGAGGTAAGAGTTGCTTTATTTTTTGTTTTCTCCTTTAGGTTAAAAATATTCTAATTTTCGAGGAAGATATTTTATCTTCTTTCACTCGTAAACAAACAAAAAAGTTACGAAATAAAATCATCTCCGTAATTTCAAAAAAAAAAAAAAAAATATCGAATGTAAAAAAACAAAAAAATACGTTTTTGCAGAAAATAAACAGAAAAAGAAAACAAACTCGATTACTCAGCAGAAAAGATTTATTTCACAAGTAACGAATAACGACCTTTTGACAATGACTTTTTGAAAAATAACATCATTTGAACAATTTCAATGACACGAATAACGACTACAGCAACACCAGCAGCATTAACGCCCACAAGGAAGCATTCTGCCAAGCGCTACCTTTTCTAGCCTTTCTCCTTTAAGTGGAGTTTTTCTCAAATAGATGGGACCTAGATATGAACTACCTGGCGCAAATGCCAGATAATATATATATCTGACTAGAGTAAGTGCATCCGTACCTTAGTCTCTTAACAAACAGCGAGGAAATAACCCGTCAGCATCCCAACAACAATTTTCTGCTGCTGTTGCCACTACTATTACCACCACCACCACCACCACCACCACCACTACCACCACCACCATTGTCTCCAACGTTTAGTGAAATTCATCCACCCACAAAACCGAGTAACCCTTTTCCCAGCAACGCAGCATTTGAATTTGTGTATCGTATAGCAGTCAAGCTGCCCACGCTTCGAAACTGTCAAAACGGCTTTCACCAAATTTGTGGGATCCTCTTTACTCTGTTTGGCGACAGTGATGGTTCTGTGAGCACTACTCTTGCAAAGAAAGACTCCACCTTAATTGTCCCCTTTTCATCTAATCTCACATTGCACAAACACGCACCCCACCACACACATTCACACACACTGCAAATCTCCTTTAATTTTATCCAACTTCTTGCACATATTCTTGTATTAGTTCAAGCTTCTGCTCTCGTTCCGTCGTAAGAACTGATGCCTATGCTGAACGCCTCTTCGTTTATCTACATTTTTCTTTTTTAATTCAAGGCGAGTTATCGTCGAATGAGGAATTTTCTCAAATGCATTACATTGCTTCTGTTGGTCACTGGACGGGAAGAATCGTTTTTAAAAATACTCCCAAAAAACAAACAAACAAACGTGCATTTTTATGAGGAGTATTTTCCCCAGTCTAACAAAGAATAAAAGAATAAAAGAATGTGTGAATGTGTACGAATTTTTGTTCTTTGTGTCTTCGAGCAAGTGTATGATCGATATACTGTAGTTCCGTTTAATCTTGCTTAATTTTAGGGTAGATATTTTCTAAGATTTTTTCCAACGCTGCTTAATTTGCCCGTCACTGGCTACGCTGGTTGTCTGCCCTTGGAAGTCTGGTAGGAAAGTCATGTTTTGTATTCTGACGAGTGTGTGATGTAAAGTTATTGTCTTCTCAGATATTCTTTTCCGTTTTCTGTCTGTAAACTCGTTATTAATTCCTGTGCAAATCTCTGATGACCGTGTCTATACTCAAGATTTACTGTATCTTTGTATTTTTAATATACCTTAATCACTGGATGTGAGTGTGGATGCCCTATTCTGTTGACCACATGGTGTTTTTGACCTGTGAATATGAAGGTTTTTCTGGCATCCGTAGTGACTATTGTTCGACATTCTTAGTATGTTTTACAAATTGTTTATAAAATTATAGAGTTACTAGCAGTTGGACCTGGCGTTGCTCGTGTTTCCCGTGTTGAAGTTAAGCCCACCTCTGACCTTGTATTGAAATCTTCTACGTTCCCCGTGCCAACTATTACCCATAGACTATTCTATCGATTTTGTTGAAATTTTACACGGGTAAAAATGCAAAAGCTGCAGGAAAAATAACATCGTTATGGGAATTTTCATTCAAACGCCCGATTGAGCTCACAAAAATCGATGCCAACTGAGCATTATCGAGTTTTCGAAAAATTCCGGCCTTATTTGAACTTCAGGGCATGTGATATACCTATGTGCCAAAAATCATTAAAATCGGTTGGACAGTGTGGGAGGCGTTAGAGTAATTCCAAACATACAGACAGACAGTATGTACGGACCGGACCATCAAGGCAAATAAACCAGATATTGTTGTGAAAGACAAAAGCAATAAAGTTTGTTTATTGATTGACATGAATCCTGTGACCATAATATCTCGGCAAAAGAATTTAATAAAATATAAAATTTTGCTAATCGAAATCGAAAAGATGTGACATCTCAAGATGTGTACAATACCAGTGATTGTAGGAGCACTTGGAATGAGCAAAACAGGAACTGAAAATTATTTAAGAATGATCCCTGGCTTACCATTCATGCAGGAAGTGCAAAAGATTGTCTTAACTGGTACATCACACGTATTGAGAAGAGCATTGTCGCAGTGAATTTTCTCCCCCACCCCTTTATTTATTCATTTACTTTTCTATTTTTATTTTTTCCTTTTTCTCTCTCGGCAAGAAATGGAAACAGAACTGAAAGAAGATGCTGATGAAAATAATAATAATAATAATAATAATAATAATAATAATAATAATAATAATAATAATAATAATAATATCTGATATTAAATCACACGACAAACAGTTAGTAAGGGAATTGCAATTTGCTATGAAATATCACACAGTAAACCATAGTATTGTACGATATAATTATATATGGCGGGATATCACACGGCAAGCTCTATCTAACAAGTTACAATATATGTGTTTATATACATAGTGGAATATCACAAGGCAAACTGATACATAAACAGTTACAGTGGAATATCACATGGCAAACTGTATTTATAAGCTGTAATGTATTATAATAGGATATCATATGGAAAGTTGTATTTATAAACAATTACATATAGTGGGATATCACACGGTAAGCTGATTTATAAAACTACACTACATAGCAGGATATCACACAACAGGCTGTATTTATAAACAGTAATATATATTGGAGGGTATTACACGGCAAGTTGTAATGATAAACAATAACATATTAAAGGATATCACACGGTAAGCAGTATTTATAAAAAAAAAATTATATATAGCGGGATATCACACGGCAAGCTTTATTTATAAATGATAATATATAGCGGGATAGCACGCGGCAAGCTGTATTTATGAGGTATACTATATTACAGAATACCACACAGCAAAGTGTATATATGAACTATATTATATAGTAGAATATCACACGGCAAGCTGTATTTACCTGTTCCAGAGGAATGGTACAATTAGCACACAATACACACGTACAAATCAAACTGAAAACAGATAAAATATAATGTAATATATACAGGGTGCAATGGGTAAACTGTCGCCATTTTATATTTTTAATTTCGTGCATGCGCATTGTTTGTTTTTGAATTTGTCGACTACACAGTATAGTAGGGTCAGTTGGGCACCTTTTGTGAGAAACACAGCACCATGACGCAATTCACTCTGCTAGAAATTTGGA
>NC_142950.1:34863840-34866340 GCF_046866305.1 Octopus bimaculoides | reverse complement strand
TATTCGCTGTGCATTCCTCGTGTAAACATCAGTTAATGAAATTTAAGTATTAGACTTGCTTTTCCAAACGAAGCTAAAGTTAAATTCTTTAAAGGCGAACTGAGTCCGTTCCATCGTGGTCAGCAACTCTCAGTCTTAGTTAAATAATTCCACAGAATCATTGGGGCAAAATGTAACGATGCAAGAATCAAGCGTCACATGTACAGAGTGTGCATGTGTAAATATAAACAGGTTCAGTTACGTCAGTTACGCTTATAAACAATGTATCTTAGAATGGCCAACGGATTTGTTCCAAAGACATGATGTAGTTTTGTGGTAAATGCACTGGAAAGGATAATAAAAGATGTGGGTTCGAGTCTCGATTCTGTTCTTACAATTTATATACTTTATTTACAGCCGAAATATTGATTGCTTTCAATATAAATGCAAACGTGTATATGTTTGTGAATGTATGTACAAACTATTCTATATAAAAAGAATACGAAAATATATTAAATAAAATATAGAAATATTCATATATATATATATATATATATATATATATGTATATATATATATATATATATATATATATATATATATATATATATATATATATATATATATATATATATATATATATATATATATATATATATAACTTTAATGCGTTTTGTATTAAAAACATACACTTTTCTTTAAGAATTATAATTATGTACAAGCCAATATATATATATATGCACACACATGTATATGTATGTGAATATATATATGCGTGTTTGTATGTGTATGTATGTTTGTGTGTGTGTGTGTATTCAAATTTATTTTCAAAATTGCATTGCCAATATAATATATACACACCTAATTTACGATATGTTTCATTTTCACTGAGTGAGTACTTGTATTTACATTATATAAATTTGGCATCATGATTCATTATACGCTACGTTGTATAATCCGTGAATATATATATATATATATATATATATATATATATATATATATATATATATATATATATATATATATATATATATATATATATATATATATATATATATATGTATGTATATATATATATATGCACATGTATATGTATGTATATATGCTGCTCACAAATATGTTTTATAAGCGTTTGTGTATGTATGTATACATTAATTCTTCGGCGGAAGTAATAAATCTTCGTGTATAAATGTAAAAATCTCTTTCTTTTTAAGAAGGAGAATGTATTTACATTAAATATACCCACATATACACATCTGTATATATGTAAAAGTTTCAAGAAAAAAATTATATATATATATCTGTACATATATATTTATTCGTACACATCTCTGTGAGTGTGTGTATATATATATATGTATATATATATATATATGTATATATATATATATGTATATATATATATATATATATATATATATATATATATATATATATATATATATATATATATATATATATATATATATTTCTTTAGTATCAATATATTCAAACATATTAAATTTACAGGAAAAAATTCATATCTTATCAATGTTTAAATAGAGTTTGTATAAAATCATTTTGATATCATCATCATCATCATCATCATCATCATCATCATCATCATCATCGTTATTATTATTATTATTATTATTATTATTATTATTATTACGTATTACAACTATTGCTGTTGTGTCAATACCAATTTTGCTAAATAATTATGATGCAAACTCTTAATATTTTTTTGTTATTTCCTTTGAAAAATATTTATATACAAGTGTTCCAAGACGTATGGAATTTTTGTTTCAAGGAAAGAATATTGTAATGTATTACTCAATCATATTATAATAATAATGATGATAATAATAATAATAATAATAATAATAATAATAATAATAATAATAATAATAATAATAATAATAATAATAATAATAATAATAATAATAATAACAATAATAATAATAATAGTAGTAGTAATAGTAGTAGTAGTAATAATAATAATAATGATGGTTGTTATTACAATTTCAATAAAAACAAGGAAAATATCAACCGTGTCGATCTGACCGGTCTGGGAGAGCCTGTCTGCTTAAAAAAGGCCGTGGGCACCAACCGTTTCTCCAAACCATTCCAATGAAATATAAAAGTGGAAAAATATATAAAGAATAGCAAAAAAAAAAAAAAAAATCCGAGTCTGGGAAGCCCTGCGCAAAGGTTTTGGGCATGGTCGCCCTTCTTCCTTTGTCTAAGCCATTTAAAAAGAAAAATCAACCGCAGCAGTAGCAACAACAACAACAACGTCAAAGAATGGTTTTATTGATTGTTTATAGTAAACTGATCTTTGGTTCTGTATTCTTGGATATGAGCAGAGCTCAAATAGATTCACCTGTGGCTAGTGTACTGCTCCCATTTTAATCATTTTCGATTAATTAATTAATAATTATTCACATGAACATGTGGCCTGAAATTTAGTTGGATGAGTGTTGAATGGTAAACCAAAATAAAAAAAACCATATTTTTATAACTTAAGATTACGAGTGAA
>NC_142950.1:34843840-34848840 GCF_046866305.1 Octopus bimaculoides | reverse complement strand
GCGAAATGAAAATAACAGGAGGCATTGAGCAATAACAAATCATCATCATCATTATTATTATTACTATTATTATTATTAATATTATTATTATTATTATTATTATTATTATTATAAAGGCGGCGAGCTGATAGAAACGTTAGCACGCGCCCGACAAGATGCTTAGCGGCATATCGTCCGTCTTTACGTTCTAAGTTCAAATTTCGCCGAGGTCGCTTTTGCTTTTCATCCTTTAGTGGGGTCGATAAATTAAGTAGCAGTGAAATACTGGGGGTCGATGTAATTGACTAGTTCCCCTCTCACCAAATTTCTTCGAGCCTTGAGCCTTTAGTACAAAGGATCAACAGCATTGTCATTACTACTACTACTACTACTACTACTACTACTACTACTACTACTACTACTACTACTACTACTACTATTTTTATTATCATTGCAAAGGCGGCGAACTGGCAGAATCGTTAGCATGCCGGACTAAATGTTTAGCGACATTTCGTCCGTATTTACTGTCTGACTTCAAATTCCATCGAGGTCACTTTGTCTTTCGTCCTTTCTGAGTCAGATAAAAAAGTACCAGTCGAACAGTGGGGGTCGATATGATCCACTTAGCCTCCCCTCCCCCACTACCGTTGCCCTTGTACCAGCATTTGAAACCATTATTATTATTATTATTATTATTATTATTATTATTATTATTATTATTATTATTATTATTGTTGTTGTTGTTTTGTTTTTTATTCTCCTCACTGCAGTTTCGTTTCTAGTTAGCTGTTTAGTTCTCAATACAGTAGAGATATGTGTTAATACTGACTTCCTTTGTATTTTGTCGGCCAATGAGAAAATGTAATCGGAAAAAAAAAGAAAGAAAGAAGAAGAAGAAGAAAAAGAAGAAGAAGAAAAGTGAAGATGAGGTGAGGGGTGTTATCCCGGGTGCTACCCTTCCTTCTCTGTGTTAGCCATTAAAAGAAAATTAAAAGAAAATTAAGAAGAGAAAAAAAAACGGAAAAAAAAGACGCAAAAACGGACGAAGAATTTTTGGGTTTTGAAAACTAAATAATAAACTGGAAAGAGAAAATATTTTTCTTAACATCTTTAGTGGAGAGAAAGAAAGAAGGAAGGAATAAAAGAGAAGAAGGAAAGAGAGAATGAGAGGTAGGAAGGAAAGAAGAGAGTTAAAAGAAAATAACTTAAGACTGTTTAGAAATGTGAAGAAAACAAATCTAGTTTTCTTCTTTTTCGCTCAATCATTTTAAACTTGGTAAAAATCTAATTGTTGCTAATAACTGGCTGCCGCATTTGTTGATGATGATGTTGCTGCCGTTGTTGTTTTTGTTGTTGTTGTTGGTGGTGGTGGTGGTGCTTCTGCTATTGTACTCGTTGTTGTTGTGGTGGTGGCGGTGCTCTTATTAACGTTGTTTGTTTACTGATGTTGTAGCTGTTGTTGGTATTGCTGTAGTTGTTGTCGATGCCGTTGCTGTTGTTGTTGTTGTTGTTATTGTTATTGTTGTTTCTGCTGTTTTCCTGTTATTGTTGGTGTTTTTGTTGATTATGTTATTGTTGTTGCTGTTATCACTGATGATGTCGTTGTTAATAGTAAGCGGTGGTGGTGGTGGTATTGGTGCTGCTAGAGTTGTAGTTGCACTTATCATTGTTACTAATGTAATTGCATCTGTTACTGCTGTTTCTGGTGTTGTTGTTGATGTTAATATTATCATTGAGATTGTTGACGTTGTTGTTGCTGCTGTTGTTTTTTTTTTTTTTATCTAACGAATGTTTTGCCGATGGTGAAAGAGTAAATGATTGGATGATAGAGAAAAATGTGAGACAGATAACAACAACATAAACAAACAGCAACAATAACAAAAACCAAAGAAATAAGAACATACAATATATACTTTTATACCTTTTATGCGTATGTATGTATCTATTACATACGTAAAAACGCACTCACACACACACACACACACACACACACACACACACACACACACACACACACACACACACACACACACATATATATATATATATATATATATATATATATATATATATATATATATATATATATATATATATGTAAATAAATTACACTATGTATATATATACACACGTGTGTATGTGTGTGCATAAATATATATATATATGTATAAGTTTTATTTTCTTAATCAGCAGACAGTTACAAATGTAGCTTAAGGGGTGAGAGTTTCATGCATGGCGCTCATCAAAGTGGTTTAAATCTCGGGGTTTCATTTCTTATATAGAATGAATTACATTCTATATAGAATGACTTACATTTCGCTGGACGAAATGCTTAGCGGTATTTCGCCTGTTGCTACGTTCTGGGTTCAAATTCCGCCGAGAACGTGAAGACAGACGAAATACCGCTAAGCATTTCGACTTTGGTGCTTACGATTCTGCCAGCTCGCCGCCTTAATAATAATAATAATAATAATAATAATAATAATAATAATAATAATAATAACAACAACAACAACAATCATAATAATAATCCTTTCTACTACAGACACAAGGCCTGAAATTTGATGGAAGGGGACTAATCGATTACATCGACCCCATTGCGTAACTGGTACTTATTTTATCGATGTTTGGTATTATTCGCCATTACACGTATTTCATTTGCTAATAAGAGCTGCAAAATTGTACAGGTACGAGATATACATGTTTCTCCTACAAGTATAATTTCGTAACTCCTATCAGCAAATGAAACACGTGTAATGGTGACGAAATAATATCAGAAACTTTTTGCTAATCTCTAGTTTTGACATGTAATAATAGCAAAATATATATTCCAGGATTTTCCAACTCTCATATGCATACCTTACACAATTATAACATCTACACACAATTTTGGAGTACTGGAATAAGCAAATGAGCTTTAAGAGGACACAGCTTGTATCGTAACCCTATCTACAATATATATATATACATATGTATATATATATATATATAGGCGTAGGAGTGGCTGTGTGGTAAGTAGCTTGCTTACGAACCACATGGTCCCGGGTTCAGTCCCACTGCGTGGCATCTTGGGCAAGTGTCTTCTACTATAGCCTCGGGCCGACCAAAGCCTTGTGAGTGGATTTGGTAGACGGAAACTGAAAGAAGCCTGTCGTATATATGTATATATATATGTATGTGTGTATGTGTTTGTATGTCTGTGTTTGTCCCCCCAACATCGCTTGACAACCGTTGCTGGTGTGTTTACGTCCCCGTAACTTAACGGTTCGGCAAAAGAGACCGATAGAATAAGTACTAGGCTTCCAAAGAATAAGTCCTGGGGTCGATTTGCTCGACTAAAGGCGGTGCTCCAGCATGGCCACAGTCAAAAGACTGAAACAAGTAAAAGAGTAAAAGAGTATATGTATGTATGAATTACATGGTGGAAAGAACTTTTAAGCCATTCAAAAACACACAAAAATGTTAACGCTTTTTTACATAACCCTTTTTCTTATATGAAAGCAGAAGACCTGAAATTTCAGTCGATTTCATCGAAATCCGTCCAGTACTCGACCGTTACTTATTTTTCGATCCCCGAAAATATGTAAGCCAAAGTCTCAATCGTTGTAATCTGAACTCCGAACTTTAAACGCAGAAGTAACGCCGGTAAATATTTTGTCTGGTGTGCCAACCACTCGACCACTCGACCACTTTTTGACTTCTCTGAATAATAAATAGTTAACTAACGTTAATATTCTGGGGAGAGTCATTCTCTTTTAGTATCTGGGGAGAGTCATTCTCTTTTAGTACCTTATAATTTAACACACTCACCGGTGAAATTTCCATTCATTTACTTATTTATTTTTCTAAAATTTTCGTTGCGTCTTGCAACCTTTTCAATAGTTGTTGACTCTTGATAACTTTAATAGTTTTAATTTTTCTGTCTTACATTCTGTAATTGGTTTAGTTCCAACACAACCTCAGATCAAATCATTTGTCAGACACGTACAATCCCAATATATATATACATACATATATATATATATATATATATATATATATATATATATATATATATATATATATATACACACACACACACATACATGTACAAAAAACATACACACATGCACGCACACGCGCATGAATACACACACATTCACACACACACGCACACTCGCACACATTTTAATCTGTATACTTTTATAAATGCACCCATATTCACAGTAACCAACAGCTGAATAAATATTTGTGTACACATATATGCTTTAGTAATATACATGTAGTCATGTCTACAAGCATACATACATACATGTACACGCATATATATATGCATGTATGTATATATGTATGTATACAAGCGTGAATGTATGTATATGTATACATCGGTTTGGTGGTGTGTAAAGAGAAAGTAAATGAAGAAATTTGATAACCAAATAATATCAAAATCCAGAGAGAGAGAGAGAGAGAGAAAGAGAGAGAGATAGATAGAGGGAGAGAGATAGAGAGATAGAGAGAGAGAGAGAGAGGGGGAGAGAGAGAGAGGGGGGAGATAGAGAAGCATGAAAGACAACTTACCATCAGCGTCCACTTCGTTTATCATGTCCTGCAATTCGGCTTCTGTTGGGTTTTGTCCTAGCGAACGCATGACGATGCCCAGCTCTGACGTGGTGATTGTACCGTCGCCATCTTTGTCGAATAAGGAGAAAGCTTCCTTAAACTCTGCAATGGAGAAACAATCTTGTAGACTCATGGCTGTTGTAATGTCCGTATGTAAGGCACCAGCAACTAGTTAACTCCGACAGCCAATCAGACGGCTATTCTGTTTCACACAGGTCTTTAAGTCTTACTAGCTTTCTGTCTGTCTGTCAGTCTACCACTCAAATACGTCTGCCCGTCTGTTTGTCTGTCTGTCCTTCACAGAGCTTCTTTCTATTTTCTTTAATTCTTTCTTTCTTTCTCTCTCTCCCTCTCTTTCTCTCTCTCTCTCTCTCTCTCTCTCTCTCTCGCTCGCTCTTATCTCTTTCTCTTCCACTCTTCAG
>NC_142950.1:34833840-34838840 GCF_046866305.1 Octopus bimaculoides | reverse complement strand
CCCCCCCCCCATCTCACCCATCGCTACCACTATCATTGCCACTGCCATTCTTAATACCAGCATCAGTCCCGCTGCATCATAACGACGACGACAAACACCCCCCACCCCACCACCACCACCACCATCACCGCAGCACCATACCATCGCCATCATTGCTCCCTACAATCGCCACCATCACCACATTCACCACAACCACCCTCACCCCCTCACTACAACGATGACGACCCAAACTATCACACCACCACCAACAACAACAACAACGCCACCCTCAGCACCTGAACCTGTACCACTAACACTCCTATAAGCAGCAGCAGCAGCAGCAGTACTAACACTCCTGCCACCACCCCACCGCCACTCTAACCGACCCAGTAAGCTAAACAGGCCAAATAAATAAATAGTGTTTATTAAATGAAGATGTTTGGCTTGTTGTACTGTTGGTCTGTTGGTTTTTTTGGTTATTGGCTTCTTGCCAGATTTGTTGTTGTTTTATTGACATTCATTACTATTGTCCATCGACTGCCAACAACTCCCCCCAGGGCGGTTTCGGAATTTCATGCCTGTTGTTGTACAGGCATGCGTAGGATGCAGGTTTTGCGGAGGTTCTTGGTCAATGACGACGGAAAACAGCGGCGGTCAATACATATGTGATACTTCTTCCTACGGATATCTTCTTTGATCAGCGAGCTGAACTTTGGATCATTCGCACAGGGATTGGGCATTTTGCATCAGGAATATTGACATACCTTCATTGCATGCTGTCAGTTGAACAATGTAATGGATGGAATTCGACCCTGATATATTCATAAAGAGATAGAGTAGAGTATGAACAGGGATGACCTGCGAATGATCCGGGTGTCGAAAAAGACAGCGAGGAATGTTTCAGGTCCAATCCTTGGCATAGCAGGGTACAATGTCTCAGTTTGTTAGGGGTAAAATCTACAGTCGTGGATGTACTGGAACCATCAGCGACTGAACCCGTCCGAGATGTGGGCGGTGAGTGACGTAAATGTCCGCTAATATTCATTCAATATCCGTGCCAATGTGTATTTAAGTAAAATAGTTGACGTCAACATGCCTGACGGATTCGGCTATCAGTTGAGTCTATTATGAAGATCGGCTTACCATTTTCCATTTAGGAAAGTTGAGTCTTCCCCTGTCTGTTATTTCTAGTGGTGGAAACCGTGTGGAGGAGAAAGACGTTTCTCCCAAGCCAAGCCATCATCAACTTAAATACCACTTGAAGACGGAAGTTAGTGTAGAGGGAGGTGCTCCTCTCCACTACTCTTTATAGACATTATGTAACAGTGGTGGAATTGGCGCAACTACTTGATTCTACACTGACTATGCAGTTGTAGACTGGTAGCAAAAACTAAGAGAGATTCTTTGGAACGCCACGGTAAACCGGGATTGTGTAAGAATCACTTTACTTCCTTATTTTGCTGATCCTTGTTATAGTTTTGTTGTTTTGTCATTTATTGTTATTTATTAATATGTCTGTTATGGTTGATGCCATCCCTGCAAAACCAACCTAAATAGAACTCAAAGACAATAACCCGTGCCTTGGAATCTGAACTCGTTACCAGTGTAAAAAACCGTCATCAACAGGATATAGGGGTGGGGGCGATAGTCAGCAACCGGTGGGTAGAGGGTAGCTATGAAGAGAGCTACTGCTATAGAATTGATAGGATATAGAAAGCAAACAGCCATTGAGAACCAAAAATTAGATGAAAACAACATGTAAAAACATAGCATGTCATTCTCGATCAGTTGTGGACCCAGCACTTCACCGGGTCCAGGCCACTGACCGCACCACTGCTATTGTACCCTCTTTACGCACCCCCTATACACTGTATACCACTATCTCTATTCTCTATTTCCCTTTTTCACAAACACACACATTTTCTATCCGTATTGAAGATAAATTCATCCGCGACTTCCAACTTCTACTTTCTGTTGTCACAACCTCTCCAATCTTTCCTGCACCACCTCTCGTCGCCTTAAAAAAAAAGGATAGCAGCCTCGGAAACCTAGTAAGAAGCTCCACAGCTTGTATTTCTCAGCATTCTTATAGCGTAAACATCCAAACATCGTCGTCACTATCATTTCCAAATCTTGCTGCATTTCAAATGGAATTTTTGGTCTTCCAAAGTCGTCATGACGTATAAATTAATCTACTGTTTTGGGCTGTAAATTTTAGTATGAAAACTTCAACTTATTTGCCAGAGAAATGCATGGTATGATAAAGAGAGAAAGAGTTACCATTGACATTACCATTCTTCTTTGATAAGAAGATAAACAGCAGAGAAAATACAGTGGTTTGATAGTTACAGACTAAAGTCTCTTGAAACTGAAGGCCAAGCATGGCCAATGACTAACATTACTAAATAAACAGAAGAATGACTAATTCTAATAACTATGCTGGAAAACATCAAGATGGATGTACGGGTGGATACAGCAACGAGAGTAATGCCACATGAAGTGGGAAGGGCAGAGAGGACTTTTGAGCTTTTTAAAACAAGTTTACAGTATAAGCGCAGGAGTGGCTGTGTGGTAAGTAGCTTGCTTACCAACCACATGGTTCCGGGTTCAGTTCCACTGCGTGGCACCTTGGGCAAGTGTCTTCTACTATAGCCTCGGGCCGACCAAAGTCTTGTGAGTGGATTTGGTAGACGGAAACTGAAAGAAGCTCGTCGTATATATGTATATATATATATAGATATGTATGTGTGTGTATATGCTTGTGTGTCTGTGTTTGACAACCGATGCTGGTGTGTTTACGTCCCCGTAACTTAGCGGTTCGGCAAAAAGAGACCGATAGAATAAGTACTAGGCTTACAAAGAATAAGTCCTGGGGTCGATTTGCTCGACTAAAGGTGGTGCCCCAGCATGGCCGCAGTCAAATGACTGAAACAAGTAAAAGTGAGTAAAGAGTATTTTCTGTCATACAAGTGTATACTAATATACAGTGTAAAATGTAGAATAAACATTCAAAGATCATTCCTGTCTTTCCAAGTCCTGATGCCGACTCCGAAAGGATATAAGTGTAGTATCTAGGACTACACTACTCTGGCAACATATGTTTCTGCACCATTTTGAAGCCGTAGGGTTTGACTTGAGGCTGAGTTGGTCACTATTTCTAGTATTTTTAGATGTTCACTCAGGGACAACACTAATCCAGCATTTCCAGTCGTGACCATCCTAATTTCCTAATTGTTTTTAGTGACCATCCACTGTGGTCCTTAGGGTGGGATTGGAAAAAAAAAACCCAAAGAAACAAAAAAGAACTTTGACTGTTGTTTTTAGCAGATCGAGCGACCACGTAGCGGTTCGCTCCGGTTGTTGACTGTGCTTATGTTGGACCTGGTGAAGACGATGGAGAAGCCTGTGGTGGTGGTGGTGGTGGTGGAGGTGGTGGTGGTGGTGGTGGTGGAGGTGGTGGTGGTTGTGGTGGTGGTGGCGACGGTGGTGGTGCTGGTGCTGGTGGAGGTGGTGGTAGCGTAGTCGGCGGTGGCGGGGACAGGGATAGTGCTGATGGAGATGGTGGTGCTGGTGCTGGTGGTAGCAGTGGCGGCGGTGGTGTGAACACACTAGCTCTAATACTATAACTAACACACAGAATATACTGTTTGTTTGTGTTTATTGTTGTTGTTGTTGTTGTTGTTGATGGTGGTGGTGGTGGTGGTGGTGGTGGTGCTACGAGTTCGTGGTGGCCTGTTATGCAAGATATGAAGAAAGTCGGGGGTGGCAGCACAACGTACAGAAAATTCCTTTGTTGTGACTAAAAAAGTCAGAAAAATTGGAAAATTTAGTCAAGTTCTGGCTGCGGCGGCGGCGGCGGTGGCGGTGGCGGCGGGGGGGGGGGTGTCGGCGGCGGCGGTGGTTATGACGGGGTGGATGGGTGTGGGGGTGATAGTGGTGATGCCGTTTTGTTGTTTGTGGTTGTAGTGTTCGTCGGGGTTGTGGTGGCTGTGTGTATGTGTGTATGTGTGTGTGGAGGTAGTGGCTGACAGTGATGCTGTAGCGGCGGTAGTAGAGATGGTAGTACCGATAGTAAAGGTATTGGTGGTGGTGGTAGTGATAGTAGTGGTGGCGAGCGACAGCAGTTACGGTAGTAGTAGAAGTAGAAGTAGAGGTAGTAGTAGAGGCAGAGGTAGTGGCTGTGATGCTAGTAGTAGTAATAGTGGTGGTGGTGGTTATAGTAGTAGTAGTGGTGGCGGTAGTAATGCTTATGGTAGTAGTAGCAGTAGTAGTAGCAGTAGTGGTGGTGGTGGTGGTTATACTAGTAGTAGTAGTAGTCCAAAGGTGGCACAATTTTGGTGGTAGTAGTAGTAGTAGCAACAGAGGTAGTGGTACTGGCTGTGATGCTGGTAGTAGTAGTAGTTGTAGTAGTGGCGATGGTATGGATGGTGGTAGCGAAAATATAGCGATGGTTCTAGCTGAGAGTGGTACAGTGAGGGTGGCGGTGGTGGTATGGTGATGGTAGGCAGTGGTGGCGAATCTGTAATAGTAGTGGTGTGAGTATTGGTAGTAGTAGTAGAGTCGGTGGTGAGATATACATGCAGCGGTGGTAGCGGTGATTGTTGTGAGGTAGTGTACAGTGGTAGTTGTTGGTTGTATAGGATGTAGTAGCAATGAGGGAGGATGATCGTGTCTAGAACAACATCGTCCCACAGTCAGCAGACTTCTAGTAAAAGGATATTCCTAACATGACCATCATGTTTAGTGAAGGCCAGACGACGTTAATCAATGTATCTTGTTTAACGCGGCGAAGATGTTGTTGACGGATGAGATCTGGCTGTTGTTTCTAGCAAATCAAATGACCACTTCGAGACTAGCTACAGTGTTTAGGATAGAGGCGGGGACGCGACGTGCTAATAGCGACGATGATGATGATGATGATGATGATCTTGTTGTTTAGCCCCAGGTCAACCCTGGTTGAACAGGCACTTAAAAAGGTATTCCACCCATAATCACTTCACCTTAATCAGGAGTGGCTGTGT
>NC_142950.1:34823840-34826340 GCF_046866305.1 Octopus bimaculoides | reverse complement strand
CTTCAATTAAGTGGTGTTCGTTTTTGTGGCGAAATTGATACTGTCAATAATTGCATTAGGCTAATTAACACAATTGTTTACAAAGGAAAAAAGAAATATTATCTTCTGATGAATCGTGGTTAAATGATCAGAAATAATTAACGGTTAATTAGTACACTCTTGTCTTTAAACCAAATGACGACACTGCATACGTTCATAAACACATGTGCGCATATATATGTATGCATGTGTGTATGTGTATTTGAAGTGTGTGTAATTGTGCCTGCGTTGTGCTAGTGTGTGTTACATGTGCGGCGTTTCATCTCAAGGTTGGTCCGATGAAGATTATCTCTAAAGAAAAGCATTCCGGATATGACCATTTTGTCATTTTGTTCCGACATAGTCTGCCCCGGACTACATTAATACATGCGTTTTTGTTGTAAGATGTAGGCTGTGTGATACAGTGGAGTTTTGGTTGCAGAAATTTTATTAAAAAATCTGTCCACCCTTCCGTATATCACGAAAGAAGCAGAATAAAGAAATACTGCGTCTAATAAGCAGGTACTTTTCCTAACCGAACGATTCCACAAGTTCTTTAGCACGAGTTCTGTAAATTCCATTTACAGTTGTTTGGACAAAATAAGGTTCCAAGATGTTCCACAGTAGTTAAGACCCCAGAAGTGCTAATCAACTCTTAAAAGACGAATGAATCTGTAAAAATGCATTAAGCTCTCCTCTCAATATTAAATATTCATTTGTAAGTGTTTTATTAGTTTTCTAGAAGTTCAACAACTGTTTTATGAAATGACATATATCAAGTTAAGAGAAGGCACATTCAAAATAAGTTAAAAAGTGAGTCGATTCCGAGGACTATCTATCTATCTATCTATCTATCTATCTATCTATCTATCTATCTATCTATCTATCTATCTATCTATCTATGTCTGTCTGTCTGTCTGTGTATTGATCTTTCTTTCCGCCCATTGTTTCCTCTCTTTTTCCTTTTCTAAACGTTGTCTTTGAAAATTCTATGAAATTTTATGTGATAATGGAAATTTTTAGAATCCTTATATGAATTTGTTTGTCGAATTACATGTAAAGAAGTTGAATATTAATAATAATAATAATAATTGATAATGAAAGCAGACAGATCAAGCAAAAATACATGTGAATTAAAAAAAATTCAAAAATTCAGAAAAGAAAATGGAAAAATGAATCGAGGTGGAGGTGGGCATATATAGAAGTACGTATTATGGAGAATGGAAGCTAGAAAATTGCAGCATGACGAAATAAAGGACAATAAATAATGATGATGATGACGATGATGACGATGACGATGATGACGATGACGATGATTACGACGACTACGATGGTGTTAATGATGATGATGATGATGACAATAATGATAACAACAATGATAATAATAATAATAATAATAATAATCAAATAATAATGATGATAATAAAAGAAATTGAAGCTGAAAATAAATATATAGAGAGAATTTAGTGCTGCAAATAATGACAAAATCGCAAAGCATAAGAAGTTTTGAGAAAATTCCTGCAAGTACTATAAATCATTTTTGAGAATAAAAAATAATTTTAAAAAAACGAATATTTGCAAAAAGGAAAATCAAATAAAAGAAAAAAAGAGAGAGAGAAAAATATGAATTAGAGGAAAATGGAGAACAGTGAAGCTATTCTGATGAGAATGAAGAAGATGAAGAAAGAATGAAAAAGATTTGCAGAGAAAATAGTAAAAGAGAAGGAATGTCAGAAAGAAAATGGAAGGATTAACGACCGTCAATGCGAAAAATGGTAAAAGCAATCTCTCAGTTGTAGTTTGGTAAAAAAAAAAAAAAAAAAAATAATGAAGAACTGAAGAATTGGTTCCGAAACAGTCCAATGAACATTGATATCTATAAGAAATGTCAAGCGGTGAGCTGGCAGAATCGTTAGTATCCCGGGCGAAATGCTTAGCGGTATTTCCGCCGGAGTCAACTTTGCCTTTTATAATTTCGGGGTCGAAAAGGCAGCGAGCTGGCAGAAACGTTAGCACCCTGGGCGAAATGCTTAGCGGTATTTCGTCTGCCGCAACGTTCTGAGTTCAAATTCGGCCGAGGTCGACTTTGCCTTTCATCCTTTCCTTGGTCAATAGTGGGGGTCGAGGCAATCGACTTAATCCCTCGTCATCCCCAAATTTCTGGCCTTGTGTTAAAATGTGAAGCCATTGTTAGACTTAATATTCCTTTCTACCAAAGGCCCAAGGCCTGAAATTTGGGTGGCGGGAGGTGAGGATTTGATTATGTCGAAACCAGTGTTTTACTGGTACTCAATTTATAGACCTCCAAAAGCTGAAAGGCGAAGTCGACCTCGGCGGGATTTGAACTCAGAACGTAGCGACGGGCGAATTATATCGCTAGCAATTTGCCCAGCGTGCTAACAACTCTACCAGCTCACCACTTCCACTATTAGACTAAATTAATGTCAGAGCAGAAATCCAAGAAGTATTTCCGGATATAGAA
>NC_142950.1:34816340-34821340 GCF_046866305.1 Octopus bimaculoides | reverse complement strand
ATATATATATATATATATATATATATATATATATATATATATATATATATCCACATATACGGCGGTCTTATTTCTGTTTCCCTCTACCAAATCCACTCACAAGGCTTTGGTCGGCACGAGGCTGATTTGAAAACTACAGATCCAATCCATCACTGGAACTGTAAAAATTTGTAAAACTTTCCAAAAGTTTACCATTTACGTATATATGAGCATGTCTAGATATGCAAATATATGCATGAGAAGACAGGCATAAAGCAAAACATACAAATCTGCACAAATACATAATTACATACATACATACAGACATGCATACATACAAATCCAGTACCCAAGATATATCTTCAGCAAGAAGAGATACGTAGCATCCCAGCTGGAGCAAAGTATAACTGAACTGGGGTTCTTGGAGCGAGAACACAATTCCTTAATTCTTGCACTTCAAATGATCACGATATCTGGGACTATAAAAATTTTCAAGACCTTCCCAAGTTTTAGAGGATGATAAACGAAACATTATGTTTTCCTTCACAACCTTGCTACGAAGCGGGTAACCGATTGAAATTAACTTTAATTTAAGAAGAGAAAAAGAAATATTGTATACATGTGTGTGTGTGCACGTATGTGTATGTGTGTGTATGTGTGTGTATCTGTGTAAGCATGTGTGCATGCATTGACATATTTCTGTGTGTATGCAAGAGTACACAGTTAGTAATATGACTGAATGTGTCATCTAATTAAGTGTGAACTGAGTAGGTAACCTGCCAAAGCTTAGTTACGTTGTGAACCCTAATCGCACTCAAAAGTATTTCAAGAGAACCAATATAAAGCCAAGGAACAACGCGTCACTAACGCTACAATATACTGCTACTATTTATAGTGTATGTGTCTGTCTGATTGCCCGCGCACCCGCGCGTGTGTCTAATTGTGAGAATGTAGTTAAACATACCTATCCCAATAACCGTTGTTGCTGTAATTTTACTTTGTTTTATGATCAAAGACATTCCAACCATGACCACTCCTTAGTATCTTCAAGTATAGTATATCTAACATCGTATAATCCAGTTTGTTATTGTACACGCGGAACCGCTAATACTGGGTAGATTTGTTTACAAAACAAACACCCGGGAGTGCGGCATATGAAACAATGGCGTTGGAACATGGAATATTGAATAAATAAAATGGTTGCGCGGTTTGGAAAGAGCTACTTGGCAGTTTTACAGCTTCAGGTTAGTTTTCCCACTGCGAAGTGCAAGCAGCAAATGTTTTCTGTTTAAAATATTGAGTTGATTAATAGTTTTCGGGTAGAATTAAGCCGACGGAAGTTATGTGGTATATATGAACATTTATACAGACATACTTATACACACACACACACACACATATATATATATTGCATCTGGCTGCCTACATTAATTTTATATCTATCTGTTTAAACTATCTGTCTATCTATCTATTTATCTAAACGATGAAATGCAAAATACACCTCAGCGGGATTTGAACTCGGGAAAATAGAGAGCCAGACCTAATGTGTCGCAAGCATTGTTTTCCAATATTCAAACGATTTCACCTGCTCAGCACTTTCGTCTGTGCATTGGTTAATTAATAATCATTTTAATTTGTTGTTTTTGTGTATTCACCTTTATTATATTAACTATTGACAGAGATAGACTAAATGTCATAATTAGATTAGACATTATTAGAAAATAATAAATAATAAAACTATTGGAAATATATATTGCTTTTTTGGTGAAGCTGTAAACCATAAAACTATGGCTTAAAACAATAATTTATGACGATGATAAAACGGTTTTCATTAATGTAATTTAATAATTTTATTTAGATAAATATTATTTTAAATATTGTTGGTTATGGAATATTCATAATATCATTATCATATTCTTAGTAATTGACGCAATAGCTATCTTTCATTTCTTCTTTATTTTTGAGGTGTGTGGCGGTGGGGTGCGGGTGTGTCATCAGTTGAAGACTTTATATCTAGACGCTTATTTTCCAAAAAAATAAAAAATAAATAAAAAAATAATATTAATAATAAATAAAAAAATCTGCAACTACGATAAATGTCTTCCAACAAATGTTACTGGAGAAATACTATTTTTAATAGCAATTACTAATTACTATATAATTAATCTAATTATAATTATGATAGCCAAAGTAATTCATTTTATACAATTTTAGAATACTTTTGATACCAGTAGCCAATGTACGATAGCACCGAGCGATCGTAAATAATCTCCGAGAACTAAAATAGTATATATTCTTATTTAAGGAATTAAATTATTGTTTGTGTTAAATAGCTTAATGATAAATATCAATATCTCGATAGGATATAAATATGAGTTTAGTGTCCCTATTTTAACGGCAAACATTTTGTTTCCTTCTGTAATTTCCGTTATAACAATCTACATACAGTCAAGAACTTCGTAATAAGTACTAAAAAAAAAAAAAGATTAAATATGAATCCTATGCGTCAACTTCCTTATAATTCCTTAATTTCAAATTCAAATTTCAAATTCTGCTTTTGTTCAGCTCGATGCTATTGTAGAAGATTCTATGGCGGTGAGCAGGCAGAATCGTTCGTACGCCGAGCAAAATGCTTTGCAGCATTTTGCCCGTCTTCATGTTGTGCACTCAGATGCCGCCGGGGTCGACTTTGCCGTTCATCCTTTCGAGGTCGATAAAATAAAGTACCAGTTGGACACTGGGGTCGATGTAATCGACTTGTCCGCCCACCCCCCGCAAAATATCAAGCCTTTTGCCTTTAGTAGAGTGGATTATAGAAGATTCTCGATGGAGATGAATCGAACCTGGAAGCATGCGTTTGAGAAGCGATTATGTTTCAATTAAGGTCGTGGGTTGACACGCTCGTCATATCGTCAGACAAAGACCCTCACGACTTTTATAATCTCGTCCTTTCGTGCTCTAAATTCAAATCCGTACGAGTTCAGTTTTACCTTCCATTTTGCAAATGTCGCCAACATAAAATACCAATCAAATTACTGTGGTTGATATAATTTAGTTTGTCTTCTCCCTCAGAGCTATGGCCCTTGTGCCTTTGTAAAAAAAACTATACAGTAATCCCTCGACTAACACGGGTGTTACGTTCCCAAGCCCACGCGATAGGTGAAAATTCGCGAAGTAGAAACAGTACGGAGGAATCGACGTAAGCTTAAATAATAAACCACGATATGGCAAGAGATTACGGTAATTTACTCTCAGTTAACATTAAACTTAAGAGTACATTTGTGAAACGGCAATTGCTCTTGCCTGTACGAGAAACCCCGTGTTTATACGAGGTATCATTCGCCACCTTCTTGGCAAACAAAGAAACTGTTTTATCATAGCTATCACATGCAATATTAGCGGTGGTGGTGGTGGTGGGGAGGTTGTCTTAAGGTTTATTGACAAATCTCTTGAAATCTCTGGAATCTTAGGATTCTTGCTGAATACAAAGGCTGCACTTTTTCTGGGGGTTGACATTACGAAACTCAATCGCAATATCTTTCAATCTTGTAAGTGGTAGATTGGGTGCTGTGCCAAATGCACAACAGCTTCTTCTTCTTCTTCCTCTTCCTCTTCTTCTTCTTCTTCTTCTTCTTCTTCTTCTTCTTCTTCTTCTTATTATTATTATTATTATTATTATTATTATTATTATTATTATTATTATTATTATTAAGACAAATCCTACATTAGTTAGCAGGGACTTACTTTCTTCGGGTTTGGTGGCAATTCTCCTTGGGTCACAAGAGTCTCTCTTGGGGTTCTTGCAGAATATAGCATCGGGCTGCGTGTTGTGTTCTTGAGCAAGACACTTTATTTCACCTTGCTTCAGTTAACTCAGCTGCAGAAATGAGTTGCGACATTCTTCATTTTCCATAGCCGGGCTATTTCGTACTTAAGAGAATTGTATGCGTCTAGTTTTTTAGAGTAAAGATTATTTGCCAACATAACATGGCAGTCCTGGTTTAGGACGAATGTTGCCGTAATTCAGCCTCAGGAGACATCGTCTCTGGGACTAAATTACAGCGATATTTGTTCTAAACCAGGACTGACATATGTTGGCAAATAATCTTTACTCTAGAGTCCTGATGCTAGATATCTTTCGTTGAGAAATTTACAAATAGTAATTGTCTATTTTTTCTCCTTCCTTCTAAACTATTCGTGGGTTAGACGGACACGCAACATCAATTATATAGCAAATGTGGTTCATCTTATTTTTTACCATCAGTTCGGTTTTTTATGCTCCAACATCTCACCTGTTTGGATAGGTAAATGCCACAGGATTTTGCAGGTCTCCGACTCCACCACTCTCGCTGGTTCGTGCTCATACCACGTCTTGCCTCTCTTTAGACCTCACTTAGCACATACTCTCCAAAGTAGCAATTTCGCGACCTCATCGTGTCGCCATAACTTATAATAGTTTAGGGCAAATCCAGGGCGTTACCTTTACCTTCCAACCTTCGGGATGTGTAATAAAATAATACGAAAGAGTACTATTGAAATATTAGGGGTCAATGTAGTCAACAAACCTTCTTCCCTAAATATATTGCCGGCCTTGAGCCTAAATTAGATACAATTATTATTATTATTGTTGTTGTTGTTGTTTCTTCTGCTATTGCCTTTGTTCTTGTTGTTGTTGCTACTGCCATTACTGCAGCTGTCGGTGTCGTCTTTGTTGCCCTGGTATGTTGTTTGGTTTCTGTGCTGGTGGTATGATTAGTCAGGTAGGTCTCAACCAGAAGGTGATGCCTGTCGACAAATATGGTGTCACAATGGAAGTTCTTAGAGGTTGCTTCTCTTTTTTGTTGTTGTTGTTTTTGACGTATGACAGGCAAGCTGAAGGGTTTATTTATAAACTATGTACACACACACACACACACACACACACACACACACACACACACACACACACACACACACACTCGGTGAGTAAGTCAATAGCGCAACTGAGACGTAATATACACCTGTCGTTACCGAATGTAACA
>NC_142950.1:34806340-34813840 GCF_046866305.1 Octopus bimaculoides | reverse complement strand
ATATATATATAAATATATATGTATGTATATATATGTGTATGTGTATATATACATATATACATACGTATATCACATTATTTAGGAGCAATACACACGCGCACACACACACATCTCGTTCTCACTGTCTTTCGTATGTTTGTTAAAATCATTTCATTCCTTTACAAATGTTTCGTCTAATCACAATTTTATGTCTCCGTCTCCAAATAATCCAATTATACAGACTTAGATGTGTATATGCGCGTGGGTGCATGTAGTGTGTGTGCGTATATGTGTGCGCGCGCGTATCTGTGTGTCTGTATATGCATATATATTACCATATGCATGTGTGTGTGACTGTTTCTATGTGTGTCACACTCGCTTTCTCTGTGTGTCTGTCTCTATCTCACTGCATATATTTGTGTGTGTGTGAGCGTGAGTTTGTGTGAGCGTGAGTGTGTGTGTGTGTGTATGTGTTTGTGCGTGTGTGTGTATACATACATATACAAACATATATTTAATATATGTGTATATAATATACATGCATATATATATGTATATATATATATATATATATATATATATATATATATATATATATATATGTATGCATATGTGTATACATACACACACACACACACACACATATATATATATATATATACACACACACATACGCACATATTTATATGTAGTAGAGCTTATAATATAAACTGAACGAAAAATAACCAACATTTAGGATTTCTCATTTTTGCTATTCCTATTCGTGTTATTTTCCATTTATCATTTCGCATGAATCCGGAGTTTTAGTATGTCACAGAGTACTTGTAGAAAATATGTGAGTTTCTTCATAAAATATTTAGCTACAACATCTTACGTACGTTTCATTACCAAATGAAAATGCATTGTCAAATCTTCAGAGAAACGTAACATTGCTGGACTATATAGAGGTTACCTTGATGGTAATTGCAGCAATATCTAACATACATATACTCCAGTATTCGAAACATACTTCATATAGACGTGTGCGCGCGCGCGCGTGTGTATGTATGTGTGTGTGTGTGTGTGTGTGTGTGTGGTCTCGAGACCACTCATATCTAGAAACTGAGGTCGGGGGTAAGCAAGGGCATGCTCCCCGTAGAAAATCCAACTCTAGAAAAGCCCCCATGGTAGCAAGTGAGAATGCACACCACCCAGCCCAAAGGTTAAGGTTATGCTGCACATCTGAGCTTCCTGACCCAATACCTGAAAACCAGGTCTTTCCTAAACGGTTTTCTGTCGGTAGTTTTGTAACAACGGTCTGGATAGTTTCGACGGTGATGCTAGGAACAACGTTTTCACAGCAACTTATTCTGTTCCACCTTTAACCATTCTGCACCGCGGTTGTGCTGTTTATTTTATTCCGGATTACTCATCAAAATGATTTCTGATCATTCTGAATTCACACGCGTCGGCATAAACGAACTACTCATTCTTTTGTGTTATGAAAACTATCCCCTAAAATTATTGTCATTAATAGAAGCCTGCTCTAAAAAGAACTCATAGAAACTGGTTATTCCCTTGTTCAGAATAATTGCAGATGAGAGGAGTAGCCTTCATCGTAACGCCTTTCATCTTGCAATATAATATTTGTGGGTTTAATGCAAGCCTACCGTTGATAACCCTATGTTCCTTAATTTCTTACCATGACAACAGATTTTGATTTAACGCTCGTAGTTCCTAATTAATGGTAATTAGTTTACCTGTGACTGCTTCTCGGCCGATTCCATACATTTTGGAGAGTCTCCCATTAAATCGAATCTAATGGTTCTCGAATTCTTCATTCACTTTAAATCTATCATAGTATCCAATTGTTCCATGTTTTCCTGTTGTCCGTCGGTGTTCTTTTCAAGTGAGATAATCCATTTTGGTTGTGTGTTATCATTTCGATCGATCTCTGCTAATCCAATCTGTTATTGAACGTTAATTGCAACACAATACAGTTGGACGTTCGATGTCTAAAAGCCGAGAGCCTCAATTTGTGCAGGTTGTTATTTAACAAGTTCATCGATCACAGATAACGTCAAGCCAATAGGCTTCTATCGACTCGTGTTATAATCATTCTTTGATTTAATAGTATGCCCATGTAAATATTGAATTTCCGCTTAAATCTTGCTGCGAGCTGCTGTTTTCAACTGGAAGTTGTATCCATCACTAATTTCTATGTTTGTAAGCGGCTTCCATGTCGCCATTACATGTCAGTGTAATGGCGACAGTTCTATCTTTATGTTACATTAACGTCTTTGTTTTGGTAGTTTTTCATGTTTTCTAACAAATATTCTTGAGTCTAGAATCTACTGGATGTGGATATTATTATTATTATTATTATTATTCAGTAGTTTTATTTTTATAACGTGCTTTCACTTCACTACCGAGCGCAGCTCTGTGCGCCTTGGGTATGTGCTGTGGTTTGCTGTGGTGCTCTTATGTTTACTGTATTGAAAGTGTTTTGCGTAGAATGTGTGCAGTACCCAGTAGTGCAATTTTCTGTATGTTATATATATTTGTAAGTCCTGGTGTTTTTGTTATGTATTTGTCTGAATATTTTTTTATTATACCTAAGGCACCTACTATGATAGGAATTGTTTCTGTTTTTAGATTCCACATTCGAGTTATCTCTATTTCCAGGTCTTTGTATTTTGAAAGTTTTTCCATTTCTTTTAGAGAAACGTTGTCATCTGCTGGTATTGAAACATCAATTAGAAGGCATTTTTTTCCTTCATGATCTTTGACAACTATATCTGGTCTATTTGCCTTAATTTCTCTATCTGTGTGTATTGGCATATCCCAGAGTATGGTTGCTTTCTCGTTTTCTGTGACCTTTTCTGGCGTGTGTTTATACCATCTTTTTTCTGTTGCTATTCCATAATGTTGGCATAGCTTCCAGTGTATATAGGTCCCAGCTCTATCGTGTCTGTGAATATATTCCTTCTTAGCCAGGACTGGGCAGCCAGAGATAATATGATTTATTGTTTCTTGTCGATCTCCACATATTCTACAGTTACTTGTTATATTTCTTTTCATTATGTGTTTTTGGTAATTTCTGGTGGGGAGGCTTTGGTCTTGTGCAGCAATTAAAAATCCTTCAGTCTCTGCTTTGAGTCCTGAGCTTCTCAGCCATCGCTGGGATTTTTCTCTGTCTATTTCTTTCGCATTTAGTTTAGCCCAGTATTTACCATGTAGGGGCTTTTCTTGCCATCGTTTTATCATGGTCCGTTGCTGTTCTAGTTTTAGTTTGGATTTCATTTGTTTTATAGCTTTTGTTGTTTCTTCTTCTTCTTCTTCGTATTTGTTAGGTAGATTGATTTCTTGTTTGTATTTGTCAGCTTCCTTAAATACTGAAAACAGTTTTTTGTTTTGCTCGTGTTTTGTGGCTATTTGTATTAGTTTCCCTTGCTTCTGGAGTAGGTATTTTTGCAGTCCTATGGTGGTTATTTTATAATAGTTTTCTAGCTGTATAAGACCCCTGCCACCTTCTGTGCGTTGTATATATAGCCTTTCTATGTCAGATTTTGGGTGGTGCATCCTATATCCTGTCATTATTTTTCTTGTTTTCCTGTCTATTTTACATAGTTCGTTTAGTGTCCAGTTAAGGATGTTGTAGCTGTAGCTTATAACTGGGACAGCTAAAGTGTTGATACCCATTATCTTGTTTTTAGCATTGAGCTCTGTTTTTAGTATTGATCTAACTCGTCTATAGTACTCTTTCTTTATTTTTTCTTTCATTTGTGTATGTTGTATCCTATCTAGTTCATTGACTCCTAAATACTTATATGGTTGGCTTTCGTCTAGTTCTCTTATTTCATTGGCTTTATCTAGTGTTATATTGCTACTTTTAACTAATTTTCCTCTTTTCAGGGTTGCTTTGGCACATTTTTCTAATCCGAATTTCATTTCTATTTCCTTGGTAAAGCCGTGTACTGTCTGTAGTAGTGTTTCTAGCTCTTTGTCGTTTTTTGCATATAATTTTAGGTCATCCATATATAGAAGGTGGCTGACTGTTTTTCCATAGCATTTGTAACCGCATCCAGTTCTATTTAGCAATTCTGTTAGAGGTGTGAGTGCCAGGCAGAACAGGAGTGGAGAGAGCGTGTCTCCCTGGAATATTCCTCTTCTAATGGGGATGGCTTTCGTTTTCACAAGTCCCTCTTTTGTTTGGAGCTGTAGCACTGTCTGCCATTTGTTCATTGAGTGCTCTATGTATTTTATGATAATTGGTGCCACCTTGTTTATGGCTAGTGTTTCCAGAATCCACGTGTGGGGAACACTGTCGAAAGCCTTTTGGTAGTCCACCCAGGCCATACTGAGGCTTTTCTTCTTTCTGCGGCTGTCTTCAGTTATGGCTTTATTGATCAATAATTGATCTTTACAGCCGTATGAGCCCTTGCAGCATCCCTTCTGCTCTTCTGGAAACAGGTTGTTATTTTCCAGGTGTTTACTCACTCTCTGCGATATTATTGCAGTTATTATTATTATTACTATTATTATTATTATTATTATTATTATTATTATTATTATTACTATTATTATTATTATTATTATTATTATTATTATTATTATTATTATTGTTTGTTGCGCAGTTTTGATGGTTGATGTCGAGCGGTAAATTTATATTTCCCAACAAACATAACTTGCCGGTGCAGTGAAGCGTGAGTAGTAGTAGTAGTAGTAGTAGTAGTAGTAGAAGAAGAAGAAGAAGAAGAAGAAGAAGAAGAAGAAGAAGAAGAAGAAGAAGAAGAAGAAGAAGAAGAAGAAGAAGAAGAAGAAGAAGAAGAAGAAGAAGCAGCTACAATTTCTTGCAGGTCGAGAGACCACACAAAGGTTCCTGTACTGTTCCTACCCAAGCACAGAGACGCGACTTCCAGTATGTCGGCAATGGAGTTTTCCAGTTGGCAAAAATTACGTAATTTGTAATCACGTAATTTGCAAGTAAAAGGATAAAAGACACACAAACGTACGTGCACATACACACACACACTTGCACACATGCACGTGCACACACACACACTTGCACACATGCACGTGCACACACACACACTTGCACACACACACACGTGCCCACACACACGTGCACACACACAAACACGTGCCCACACACACGTGCACACACAAACACGTGCACACACGTGCACACACGTGCACACAAACACACGCTCACACACACACACACTTTCACACACACACACACTTTCACACACACACACACACGTGTACATACACACGTGCACACACACACACATACACACACACGCAAACACACACAACTTGAATTAAATGTTTCTCCGTTCGTTAAATAGTTTCACACAATATCCCCGCCGTGATTCGAACTCTTGTCGATAGCATTCTTTATTGTTGTCATCTGCCAACGATTGGTGTTAACCTATGGTACATGACAGGTGTGTGTGTGTGTGTGTGTGCGTGTATTGGAATGTAAACATACACACACACGTAGTTAAGCAAATATTGGCAATGTCGGTCTGTCGTCCAGCCAACAACCTGACGGTATGACCACCACTACAGACATGGTGCCTCATTTAGCGAAAAACCGATTCCTGTTTTTCTATTGGCCTGGATTCAGTTGCCAAGGCAACGCAACCAAATATGGCGAAACATGTGCACACACACACACAAACACAGACACACAGACACACAGACACACACACACACACACACACACACACACACACACACACACAAACACACACACATATTACGCGTATGTACTTAAATATATATGTAAATACACACGAATATTGTTCAAAATAATACATAATTGTAATAATAATATTCATTGACAGGCAAACGCATAAAAATATAACAAAATATACATTGAATAACATACAATAAAATATATAGCATACATATGTACATATACACACACACACACACAGGTATATATATATATATATATATATATATATATATATATATATATATATATATAGTCATATGTGTATGTACGTATGTTTATAAATATATACATATATGTGTGCGTGTGTGCATGTATGTCTGTTTGGGTGTCTGTGTTTGTCCCCCCAACATCGCTTGACAACTGATGCTGGTGTGTTTACGTCCCCGTAATTTAGCGGTTCGGCGAAAGAGACCGATAGAATAAGTGCTAGCCTTACAAAGAATAAGTCCTCGGGTCGATTTGTTCGACTAAAAATCGGTGCTCCAGCACGGCCGCTGTCAAATGAATGAAGCAAGTAAAAGAATAAAATAATATATATACATATACATACACACACGCAGATACATATGTATATATATATATACATATATATATATATATATATATACCTACATGCATATATATATATACATGCATACAGACGTAGCTGCATACATGAGTGAGTGTGCGTGTGTATATGTGTGTGTGTGTGTGTGTGTGTGTGTGTGTGTGTATTGGAATTGGCGAAGTTCACATTTTCACTATTTTAATCTTTATTTGATTTTATTTGGCTTTAGTATAATACAAAAGATGCTGGAAGTATTTTACGACAGGTGAAAATAAAAGGTGCGCTGACGGTACTCGAACAACGTATTGCGGCTTACAGCCAACCATTATGACACACATGTGGATAAGCATATATATATATGTGTGTGTGTGTATATATATATATATATATATATATATATATATATACACACACACACACACACACACACACATATATATATATATATATATATATATACACGCACACATGTGTGTGTGTGTGTTTGTATGTATATGTGTGTATATATATATATATATATATATATATTCATTGGGTTGGTGCATAATTATTGCGCCTTTTTTTCAACAAATTTTTCTTCAACAATAACAATATTTAACAAAAACATTTTTAAATGACGGTATGACCGTCTGCCAAGCAAATTGGAAGCAATAATTGAAGTATAATTGCACGTATACATACACACACACATACATACATACATACATACATACATACATACATACAAACAAATACACCCTGTCGTTGACGTTGAAATTTCAATGAAGGAGCCTTGAATCCAGCTTAGATACCGGCTCTTTGTCTATTGGCAAGAAATCTTGAAATAAACTGAATAATGACATACATACATACATACAAACGGAACAACCTCCCTATGCGACACGACGCTGTCGCTAAAACAATATACAATGCTATTCGGAAATAAGACTATTCTGGAATAAATATAGAGAATCCCCATGTCACTGAATACATGTACACACACCAAGAATACTGGTGGATCATTTCTATTAAAATACCTGTCAAGTGTAAGCGTACTAACAAAGATTTTGTTTGGGGCAGACGAGGAAAAGTATTATGCACCAACGAAGATGTCAGCTGTCCTATCGATGTAAATATCTCTTTGAAAATCAAAGAGGAGGATAAACATAGACAACCACTTCGAAACCACCAGCTTCTATATCCGGATTACAAATTTACAGTTATACCAATAATAATTGAAACACTTGGTTTTGTAAGTAAATGCCTA
>NC_142950.1:34786340-34801340 GCF_046866305.1 Octopus bimaculoides | reverse complement strand
AGTTACTAATTATACGTTGATTACGTACGCATGTAAATATGAGCACATACGCACACACACATACGCACACACATACGCACACACACACACACACACGCGCACGCACACAGACACACAAGAAAGATGTGATTAACTGTGAAATAAAATTTGGATGAACAAACCTCTGTTCTCATGACTTTAATTTTATTATATATATATATGTATATATATTTAATCTTATGTATATATATACATAGATATATACATATGTATATATATGTATATATATATATATATATATATATATATATATATATATGCATATATCTACACATCTATCGTATGTATATATATATATATATATATATATATATATATATATATGCAAGTATCTACATACATACATACATTCATACATACATACATACATACATACATACATACATACATACATTCATATATACATACATACATGCATTCATACGCACATACAAACCGACGCGGGTTCTCCAAATCCAATCTATTAGTGACACAGTGAAGATTTGTTAGACATTCTAAAGATTCTCCATCTCAGATTTTTTCGGTGAATGTAGACATATATGTATATATGTATGTATGAATGTATATATGAATGCATGTATGCATGTATGTATGTATATATCTATATCTATATCTAATATATTTTTATATAGATACATGCATACATACACACATATAAGTATGTTAATGCACGTATACTTACGGGTATGTACGTGTGTGGCTGTACGTCTGTATGTATGTGTAACCCGAAATATATTTGGGCAGCTTAACATTGATTACGTAATCTAATTTTCTAAGAATTGTCAGGTGATAGAAGAGAACAGGTATGTAGTTATGGAGTTAATGCTCTCACCGCTTTAAAAAGCTGGTGATCTTCTAAAATGATTTCGGCTTTTTTACATGAGGATTAGCCGGCTTCTTGATGGAAAATGGCTGAAAGGGAGATAGATAGACAGATAGATAGATAGATAGATAGATAGATAGATAGATAGATAGATAGATAGATAGATAGATAGATAGATAGAGTGAGAGAGAGAGGGAGCGAGGAATAGAAAATGAAAGAGAAAAATGCTTGAGATGAAGAATGCGTGAACTAAAGAAAACCCCCAAAACGGTGCGGAAGGAAAGAGGAAGAATGGAAGAAACGGTGTTTCGGCTTTTTACAGATTTGGCTTCTGATGTAATGAAGAATTGTTGCGAAGAACAATGTTGTTTACCGAATTCTGTAAGCATTGAACCGTAAAGGAATTCGATAACCATTAATCTTATACATTATACATTCACAAGTATTCGATTGCTATCAGAGGAACATGTATATACACATATGTGTATAATTTGAGCGTTTGTGTGTGTGTATACATGCATATATACAGACACGCACATACACACATACATATATATAATGCATGTGTATATATATATTTATATATATATATATATATATATATATATATATATATATATATATATATATATATATATATATATATATATATATATATATATATATATATACATATATATACACACATACATGTATGTATGTATATTAGATAAAGGCAAGGGAATAGGAAATTATGCAATGAACTTCATTGGGTTACATCTGTTTCTGGTATACGATGTACTGCACTCAGAGCTGAGTGCTTGTGCATCACCTCATAGCTCTGAGAAGCTCCCAACATGATAAAGAAATAGATAGATAGATAGATAGATAGATAGATAGATAGATAGATAGATAGATAGACAGAGAGATAGAGAGATAGGAGTGCGTGAGTCTTTTGAGGTCATTCATATGAATTTAGGAAAAGCCACATAACTTATCAAAGAGAAACCATATTTGAAAACAAATTGTTACAAGTAATCTTGAGAACACTTTTGTCACACCCATTCAATCCATCGTTACCGTTAATGGCTGCAGCAATACGGGGCTTGTATGTATGTATGTATGTATGTATGCATGCATGTATGTATGTATGCATGCATGTATGTATGTATGTATGTACGTATGTATGTACGTATGTAGAGAGAGAAATGACGTTTCATGAAAAATCAGACGAAAAAAACCATGATCACTTCAAATATTCGCTCCAGATTTAGTAAATCCGTTTCCTCTCAAGATTATCCAGATTCAAACTAAGTATAATCTCATATCTCTTGGCTTTCTAATATGGGTGAAATGGTTACTGGAATTTGGGGACTAAGAGGCGCCATAAAAATTGCCATAACTCATAGATAGTTGTCCATTTTTGTTTCTCATGCATCGTTTGACTCTTCTACTCGTTTCATTTAACGCAAAACTGATCATGTGTGATGATTATATGAAAGAATTAGATTTGGAATATCAAAAGCGAGTTTGCAAAACGAAAAAATAAAAGAAATTGCTAACCTTAAAACAAAATGGCTGATATTAAAACAAATAACAGTTTAGCTGAGCAAAGGTTAACTAACCTTTGCTCAGCTTAGCTAACCTTTAGCAAAGGTTAGCTGACAAAGAATTGCAATAACCACGCGCCAGTGAAACATAGAGGGAATGATTGCACAACCCAATACTATAGCAAACTCAGGACTGTTAGAAAAAGGCTTTTTACCTTTACAAGTCGGTTATTTACCCTAACAAGATAGCAGTTCGGTTATTTATCCTTTGAGAAGAGAAAAAAATACTTGGCAAAATTCTGCCAATGTTCGATCTTTCATGCATCGCCCTCTTTTACTCATCTCTGATTAATCCTGTTTCTCTAACTTGATTCATACGCTCCATTTGCACGAAAGAAGCCCACAGGGTCAAACAATAATAATTATAATTATTTCCAACAACACCTTGAAGTTACTGCTTACAGCTCTCATCTGTTGTGAATCTCAATTTTCTTCTTAAGCTTGCAGTGTGTACTTCCTCTCATTTGTCTTCTATTTTCAAGTCGCTCTGTATTTATCTTCTACAAAGGCGAAACATGTCGCTCGCTCAAAATAAGAGTAGACGAACATCGTAAAGCTGTGACACGAGGAGATGTTGATAAATCGAGTGTAGCTGATCATGTATGGAAAAATGGAGACCACCTTTCCCCGTGGGATAAAGGTAAAATAATAGACAGAGAACATCACTGGAAAATACGAAAACTAAAGGAGGCAGCACATATGCTAGGACACAACAACCTCCTAAGCAGACCTTGTCCTTCCTGTCAAATATATATATATATATATATATATATATATATATATATATTGAGAGAGAGAGAGAGAGAGGTGAAAGAGAGAAGGGGGGAGAGAGAGGAAGGGAGAGGCGGTAATGTAATTTTTTTTATGACGACAAACAAAAATGTGGACGTAAATTCTAAAATGGATGGCTTCATAACTGGATGGGGAAAAGGATAGTTCGTTTGTTAAATAGTTAATTAGTCAGTGAATTAGCTAGTTAATTAATAAGCTGGTTAGAAAGATAAACAGATAACTAGTTAGATAAATAGACAAATAGAGATAGAAAAAAGATAGACAGATAAAGAGATAGATAGATGCACAGATAGATAGAAAGACTGATAGATAGATAGACAGACAGACAGACTGACAGACAGATAGGTAGATACGATAGATAGATAGATAAATAGATAGATAGATAGATAGATAGATAGATAGATAGATAGATAGATAGATAGATAGATAGATGAATGCATGTGCTGCTGAACATGCATGTGATCAGACAAAACACGACAATAGTATATTCGTTTAGTCATTACATTCCGATCGATCACTAGATGATCGATCTTTTGACTTATTGATTTTCCGTCACGGAACCTATAATAGCAATATAACATATAGACCTTCATCTAACAAGCACTGCGCTCTAATATACATCGCTACACACACACACACATGACTATATTCATGAACATAAAAATATTGAGACACGTGTGTGTGTGTGTGTGTGTGTGTGTGCGCGCGCGCGCGCGTGTAGGCACTTCTGCGGATAAACAAATTAGATTTATTAAATATAACAGTTTGTGAATGAAATACAAAATATGTCTATATGTATACATACAAAACGAGAGAAAGCAAAAATTGGAAACTTTCAGACGATGAATATTTAAGTATAAATATAAATATATAGATATTTATATTAATAAATTCAACTCACACAGAGTACAAACGACAGAGAAAATTAAAAGTGTTTAAGAAAGGTGTTATAAGTCCAGCAGCTGTTTCTGGGGGTTCGGAGATCATATTTATGGATTTCCGAACCCCTAGAAACAGCTGTTGGACTTATAACACCTTGCTTCCTCACCTTTAATTTTCTCTGTATAAATTGGATCTATAAATATAAATTTCTATGTATTTATAATTACCCTTAAATATTCATCGTCTGAAAGTCTCCAACTTTTGCTTTCTCTCGCTTTGCATGTATACAGATAGACATATTTTGTATTCCATACCTAAGTTGTTATATTTAATATAGCTATCTCTCGTTTATCCGCCGAATTGCCTTGATAATCACTCAGCTTCATCCCTCTTACTGCCGTTCTTTACCCTGTGGACTTAATCCTCACGTAAAGACATCGGAGTCTAAGTTTAAGCTGTTTGATCACCACCAAGTGTCTTCTCTACTGAGAATCTCTGGATGTCATCTGTTGACTATATACGTATACATACATACATACATAAATACATACGTACACGCATACATATGTATAAATACATACATATATATATATACGTATACTCACTCACAGATTTATATATATGTGTATTTATGTGTATTCTTACACACACATACGATGTGTATGTGTCTGTGTATGCATATATATATATTCATCATATGTGTTTGTGTCTGTGTGTATATATGTGTGTGTTTAGACCTGTATAGAGAAAAAACGACAGTATTCTGTATTTATGCATTTTTTTAATTGAGGTTTTATCGTATTTGCATGTGAGTTCGTTTCAGTCTGTGTAGAAGAGAAAAAGTTCCTAATTATATCAACAAATATTTGAGGCCTTCGCCGTTACATCTTCAAAATGGAGTGATATTAGCATGTATTGCTGCCTCTTTGTAGTAGACACGTTCTATGAATACGGATTCGAATCATCCTTTAGAACACGCGCTCGTAAATTTCTACATATCTAATGTAGAAAATAAACTGTTACCAAGATACAAATATTTTAACATCCACAAGGTGTTTAGACAACATGGCGGTTGTAATAGTCGCTGCAGCTGACGCTTAGGAATTTAAGGAAGATATATATATATATATATATATATATATATATATATATATATATATATATATATATATATATATATATATAATAAACATTAGTTGGTACTAAAATTCAAACTCTAGAACTATACAAGTAGGAATAACAATATAATATAATAAGTCCATCTGTAGGCATTAACATTCCATCGCGTCTGTTTACACCGAAGACATAAACGTATGCAAATATATGGCGACAGAGAATATTGAAGGAGACACACAATGACAGCGGTAAAAATCGCTACTTAGAGGAGCATTTTATATTAACTCCTCCATAAATGGATCAGCAGAGATAGAAATCCTCAGAGCAAAAGAAATCGATAACATTTATTGCAATGCATCGACCAAGCCATAGAACAGCAGAAGCGCTCACGTTGTCACACTTATTAAAATACATAAGTAAAAATACGCAAAGTGCATTTTAATGGCTGTATGGTAAGAAGTTTGCTTCCGAATCACATGGTTCCGGATTCGTCTGTCTTCGTGCTCTGAGTTCAAATTCCACCGAGGTCGACTTTGCCTTTCATCCTTCCGGGGTCGATAAATGAAGTACCAGTTACCTATTGGGGGTGATCTAACCGACTGGACCCCACTTCCCCAAAATTTCAGGCCTTGCGCCTAGAGTAGAAAAAAATTATTGACATAAATATAAATTTAAAATCTGGATATAGAAGCTGACAGTTCCGGAGCAGTCGCTCCGTAGTTATCTTCTTTCTCTTTGATTTTCAAACAGATATTCACATCAGCAGGACGGCTGACTTCTATGACAGTGCATACTTTTTCTTATCAGTCCCAAACAACGATGTCCGGCATGTTAGGCTTACCACATGACAGATATTTTGATGGGAATGTCCCGCTAATTTTCCTTGTAGAGATGCTTATGTAAGTATTCAACAACAGGGACAGGGGTGGGGGTCTCTAAATTCATTTAAAGACAGTCTTTTATTATCAGATGGTATTCTATAGTTTTAGCGACAATGTTGTGACGCATGGGAAGATAGTGTCTTGATGACATTAGCAGCTGCTCATCACACGTGAGGTATTTTCCGCAGGAATGTGACATAATCGACACTTTCGGATGCATCGTGAAGGACCTTGTCTTCATTCGGTATCTTGTAGTAATTTCTTGCTCAGGAATAGCAAACGCATAGCCTTCTAAGTGTGAAGTACATACATACATACATACATACATACACACACATATATACATGCATATATAAATACATACATAAATACATACATATATACATACAACACGCATATATATACACGCATACATACACGCATATATACATATATATATATATATATATATATATATATATATCTGTCTGTCTGTCTGCCAGTCCGTCCGTCCGTCCGTCTGTCTCTATCTATCTATCTATCTATCTATCTATCTATCTATCTATCTATCTCTGTCTATCTATCTATCTCTGTCTATCTATCTGTCTATCTATCTATCTATCTATCTATCTATCTATCTATCTATCTATCTATCTGTCTGTCTGTCTGTCTGCCTGTCTGCCTGTCTGTCTGTCTGTCTGTCCATATTTCTGTGTGTATAACAGTGTGTGTGTGTGTGTGTGTGTGTGTGTGTGTGTGTGTGTGTGTGTATGTGTGTGTGTGTGTGTGTGGAACTCTGTGTGCGTATCAACGTTATTTTTACTGTAAGCCATCTCAGAAGACTCGAAGGAAAAGAGGGAAGCTGGGATGTTCTCGTTGTTGTGACGTGTCTCGACAGGCAGCAGAAGCTAACAGGTTAAAATGTATTTACGACAAGATACAAGTGTGCGTGCGTGTGCGTGCCTCTGTGCGTGCCTCTGTGCGTGTGTGTGTGTGTGTGCATTATTTGTGCAGCTAATGCACGAAATTAGTCGTAGTAGTAGTAGTAGAAGTCGCTAACCAAATCACGGGGCGGTGCTTATTGCAGCAGCGAGTGCACGCGCACATGCCATGTGTTATTCGATGTGTGCACATGGCTGTGTGTGCACTCGGCCAAACGTGGAGAGAGAAAGGCAGAAGGGAAAGGGGGGAGAAGGAAAGGAAGGAAAGGAAGGAAGGAATGAGGGAAGGAAGGGGGAGGGAAGGAGGGAGGGAGGGAAGGAGGGAATAATGAAAGAAAGAAGGAAAGGAAAGAAGGAAGAAAGAAAAGAGGAAAGAAAGGGGGAAGGAATGAGGAAAGGAAGGAAAGGAAGGAAGGAATAAGGGAAGGAAGGGAGGGGGGAAGGAAGGAGGGAGGGGGAAGAAGGGAGGGAATAATGAAAGAAAGAAGGAAAGGAAAGAAGGAAGAAAGAAAAGAGGAAAGAAAGAAGAAAAGAAAGAAGAAAAGAAAGAATGAAAGAAAGGAAGGAAGGAGGAAGGAAAGGAAAGAAGGAAGGAAGGAAGGAAGGAAGAAACGAAGACAGACAGAAAGAAAGGAAGATGGAGAAGAAAGAAGGAAGGGAAGAAAGATGAAAAGAAAGAGGGAAGAAAAGAAGGAAAGGAAGAAAGGAGGAAGGAAGGAAGAAAGGAGAAAAGAAAGGAAAGAAATAATGCAAGAAAAAAGGGAAAGCAACAAAGAAAGAAGAAAAGGAAAAAAGAAGAAAAGGAGGAAAGAAATGAATGAATGAAGGAAGGAAGAGAAGGAAGACAGAAAGGGAAGGCGGTAGAAAACCAGTAAAAGGGAAAGGTGTCATAGAGAGAGAGAGAGAGAGAGAGAGAGAGAGAGAGAGAGAGAGAGAAAGAAAACAGATAAGCGAAAGGATGCTGAAATGTTCCTGGTTTTAAGGGTGTCGCGAAAGGCCGGGTTGGAGGAGGCCCAACCCTCCGAGTTCTTTTACAGGGCTTTGGAAAGCTGAAGGACCGCTGCAATGAGTGTGTGCGAATCTGAGAGAGGAGTAACATGATTAAAATCCTAATTAACTGATCCTCCAGTATTTTCTGTCACATTATAGAAATGTGATTGTGGACTTTGTCAAAATCGTTCAATTTGTTGTTTTTTTTCAATCGATCAATCGACCAACTGAGTAAACGGAATCATGGACACACCTATAATGTATATCAGAAACAGCTGTAAGGCGACGGTGCACGAATAAAAAGTAATTCGAAGCCCTTTAGTTTTGCTTCTCTACATATATGTACACACACACACACAAACACACACACACACATATATATACACATATGCATATACATGTGCGTGTATGTATATATATATCTATACATACACACACATATACATATATATGTGTCTATGTATATATATAAATATATATGTGTGTGTGTATGTGTTTGTTTATATGTATGTATGTGTGTATGTATATATATGTATGTGTGTATATATATATATATATATATATATATATATATATATATGTATATATACACACACGCTTACACATGTATATATATATATATATATATATATATATATATATATATATATATATATATATATATGTGTCTGTATGTATTTATTTGTGTGTACGTATTACGTGTTTAGTTTTGGAACACTATGCGGCGCATATAATGTCGGCCATATTGGTTGTTGTTAATATTTTTGTTTTATACCTGATTGCATTATAAAGAACATAAATATTCAAATATGAAAACTGACTGGTTAAATCCAAATCTTTCAACGAGGGATTACACATACGCCATGTTTAAGTCTCTTCCTCTTCCATTTTCAAACGTACGTTTTGTGCAATGTCTGCTATGAAACAACAACAATTAATACATTCATTTTCCTCATCTTAAACATCCTGTTGCCTCTCTTTTTGTTGTTGTTATTGTAGTTGTTGTTGCTGCTATTTATGTTGTTGTTGTTGTGCTCAACCTAATGCTATGCTAGTCTTTTGCATAATTTCATTACATCATATCTACATCAATTCAAACGCTGTTCTGTTTGTTGTTTAACCCCAGGTGGCTCTCCCGATCGAACAGACCTATAATCAAACGATTTCGAGCTGTTATTGCTGTTACTGCTGCTAGTGAAGGCGCGTGGCTTTATGGTTAGAGTATTCGGCTCACAATCGAACGGTCGTGGGTTCGATTCCTAGTGGCGCGTTGTGTCCAAGAGCAAGGCACTTTATTTCATGTTGCTCCGGTCCATTCACTTGACAAAACTGAGTTGTGCCTGTAATCCAAAGGGGGAGGAGCGGTCAGCCTCATCGCATTCGCTGTCACTCTGAATCTCCCTAAGAACTATGTCAAGGGTACACGTGTCTGTGGAGCGCTCAACCACTTGCACGTTAATTTCACGAGCAAGCTGTTCCGTTGATCAGATCAACTGGAATCCTCGTAGTCGTAACCGACGGAGACTCAATTAGCCCCATACCTTGAGTACCCCACTTTCGAGGACTTTGTACTTTGACAATTTCCCCACTTCTTTTGGAGCAACATTTTGGTCAGAAGGGACTGCAATGTCTATCACTAAGCAGGTGTTTTCGTATTTTTTTTTTCCAATCCTTGATTATTATGTCTGGGAAATTAGCTTTAATTTCTTTGTCGGTTTGAAGAGGCATATCCCAGAGGATCGTGGCCTGGTCGTTGTCTTGTAGCTTGTTTTGCACATGTTTAAACCAGTTATTATTATTGTTGTTGTTGTTGTTGTTGTTGTTGTTCTTCTTCTTCTTCTTCTTCTTCTTCTTCTTCTTCTTCTTCTTCTTCTTCTTCTTCTTCTTCTTCTTCTTCTTATTTTTATTATTATTATTATTATTATTATTATTATTATTATTATTATTATTATTATTATTATTATTATTATTATTATTATCATCATCATCATTAAATTCTGACTTTATATGACGAGCAAATCTATGAAGGAAAAAATTAATTAACGAGATATTGGTTTACTGGAATGGAATTTCACTTTGTAACAATTCAAAGCGTTTGATGTAACTGTTTAGTTAAATAATATAAAAATATTATCCTACACTCGTTTTATTAACTCCCTTGAGATGCTTCGTAACGTTTCACTAGCAAACATATGTCAGTAGCGACCTCGTCAACTTTTTTAAAGACAACATGTGTGTGTGTGTGTGTGTGTGTGTGTGTGTGTGTGTGTGTGTGTGTGTGTGTGTGTGTGTGTGTGTGCATGTATATTATTAGCATGACTGTGTTATTGAGCAATTCACATCGTAACAGGTATATGGTTCGATTCCGCTGCTGGGCGCAATCATGTGATAGAGTGGAAACTGTATTGAAGCCTGTTCTGATAGAGTGGAAACTGTATTGAAGCCTGTTCTGTGCGTGTTCGTGTGTTATAGAACAAGTACAGATAAAGGGTATGCGATCGATGAGATCATGGATTGCTAAGAAAGGAATGTGACGAACCAATTAATCGCTTGACTAAACAATGGATCATTTAATTGGTTTAGTTGAATAAGAATAAAGAAAAGAAGTGAAATGCATTCAGTGTGTGTGCGTTTCTTGACAAACCGATCCTCTCAAACTACAATACTGGTTTCAACATACAATTTTATAACCCCATATATTGCAAAATAAATACAAAAACTCTGTCCCAGCTCTTTCTCTCTTGGAGGGTTTCGACTGGCAAAGGTTCAACAAGAACACAAAAGGCTCCAATCTCAATTACCTTGGAAGGGCCGCAAGGGGTACGGGTATTGCCCTCCCACCAGACCCGGTAAGAGAAACTTTAAGCAATGCATTTCTAACTCACACACACACACACACACACGCACACACACACATGCACCGCTCCCACGCACGCACACTCCACCAGCATTGGCGCAGGCGTGGTTGTGTGGAAAGAAGTTTGCTTCCGAGCCCCACGGTTCCGTGTTCAATCCCATAGCGTTGCACCCTGGGTAAGCGTCTTCTACTACAGCCCTGTCATTATACATTACGTAAGTTTGCTCTGTTGATATATAAATACCAATACATTCCTACAGCAATATTCATTGTCTGAAATTATTCAGCCTTTGCTTTGTCTATTTATATGTGTGTATGTTTTGTATATCTCTCCTAAGCAGTTTATATTTGTTTATCCACTTCATTATCTCTGTCTGTCTCTGTCTCTACCTCTCACTCTTCCCTCCCTCTATCTCTCTGTACACACACACACACACACACACACACACACACACACACACACACACACACAAACACACATATATATATATATATATATTATTCATTAAGCAACACAACTTGTCGCTATCTGTACTGAACACCAGATATTTATAACTAAGAGTTTTAACTCTTTCGATACATTTAGCAATGTCTGAAGCATAATCCACACACACACACACACACACACACACACACACACACACACATACATATATATGCATATGTGTATGTATCGGTTTCCATCCTCAATCATCAATGGAGTTTATACATCTACAAGTCTGGTGCAGCTATTGTAGTGTTATATATTATTAATAGCACCATTGCCATGGATGTCCATTGTCTTTGTAACATAAACCGATATGTGGATCGGGATGTTGTCTGGTTTTTCGTTTGGGGAAAATACCTTTATATGGTAGATATTATATAGAAATTCTTAACTGGTTGTGCTACATTATGGCAATAACTATAGAATCTTATCTATAAAGTTGTTTTTGATAATTTATTGTTACGAAACATGAATTTGGAAGATTGTATCAACCGACGCTCAGCTTCACGTCTACCTAATACGTCGGATAGAAGCCGACGCTGTGCTGTACAGATACCTTCTAATTATCTGTGAGTGAGCTGTGAGCTGGCAGAATCGGCAGAATCGTTAGCAAAGCGGACGAAAAGCTTAGCGGTATATGTTCCGTCTTTATGTTCTGAGTTCAAATTCTACTGAAGTCAACTTCGCCTTGCATCCTTTCAGGGCTGATGATGTAAGCACCAGTTGAGTACTGAGGTCGGTGTAATGGACCCTCAAAATTTCAGGCCTTTTGTATTTTGTAGGGAAAGTTTATGAAAGAAGGTATTTATTTTTACATGTGAGTCGAGTCAATTCAGTGTCATAAGAGCAAGATTATGTAAGAGAGTTACGTGTAATTGGATAGGACGGAATCCAGAGAGATTGGTAGTGGTTTGCGTCGGTAGGAAAAGATAATGGTTAATGTAAAGCAAAATTGCAGTGCGGAGTGGAAAATCCAACGTTTCGGATTGTATCCATCTTCAGGGAAAAGTTGACTGGAAGGAAATTAAAGAAAGACAGCAGAGTTTTACCTCCTCTATGTTTCGAGAAACTGACTGCAACTGATAAAGGATGCGAGACTACGTGAGCTTTGGGTAAAGACAAAAAGTTGTAGGGGACAAGAATTTGGTGAGAAAGGTGGAAAGAAAAAGAAATGAAATGGGGAGAAGCAGTCGAATGCGAGGTTAGTGCGAAGGGCGAAGATGAGACGAGGAAAGAATTGGAGTTCATTTATCTAAAATTTTGATAGAAGTGCTATTAATCGAAAGCAGTTATTCGAAGAAACAACTTATCAAAATAACAGTTGCTCGAATCAACAATTAATCGAAATGCAGAAAATAGGCTAAAGGGGAAAAGCTCATATTATCAAATTTTATTGAATAATAATAATAATAATAATAATAATAATAATAATAATAATAATAATAATAATAATAATAATAATAATAGTAATAATAATAATAGTAATAATAATAATAATAAAACGAATGGCTTACACCAGGTAGCTTACTGGTAAAGTACGGTCATTTTCACATATATAACATATACGACAGGCTTCTTTCAGTGTCCGTCTACCAAATTCACTCACAAGGCTTTTACCGACACCAGGCTATAAAAGAAAACACTTGCCGTAGAAGACACTTCTTACCACACAGACATACGCATACACATGCACTTACACACTCACGCGCATATGCACATACGCACGCACATGCACATATATATACATGCATACTCACTCACACAAAATGTGCCGACACGGGGACTCTATGTAGTCACTTTTCCTGCTAGAAATAGCAACCAACTCCCTCAAATCAGATTCTATTGTTTTAGTAAAAAGAAAACGTGATACTGTACAACAGGGTCCCTTGTAGACTGCAGAAAGACAGGATGGTCATGGGTGGAACAGCTTCTATCATAGACCTGACACAACAGGCTTCATCCGGACTAAACAGCAGCCACAAATACAAACACACAACTTACATACATATAGCCACACGTTCACATATGCACATACACACACACATGCACACACATGTACAGGCACAGACGCACACACACATAGCCATACATACGCATATACATACACGTATACATACACATGTACACGCACAGACACACACACATAGCCACACATAGGCACATATACACACATGCATACACACACATGCACACGTACAAACACACATGCACATAAACAAATGCACACACTCACACACACACCAGAAACGGACACACATAACCATACATACATACACGCATGTACATACACGTGCCCACTTACACATACACACACAAACACACAAACACATATATACATACACAAGTACACACACACTCATATCCATACTTACGTGCATACACACATATGCACACGCACACACATACATGCATAGACATAACCATACAAGCACATACACACATACATACACACATATACGCACACACACTCATACACACGCACACACACACACACACATACGGGCGCACGTGCGCGCACACACAGACACACTCATACGAACTATAGACATAAACACACAGGTAAACACGTGTGTAGATCCTATGTAGATCTTGCAGTCACATTCACAAACACACGAACACACGCACGTAGACACACACACACACACACACACACACACACACACAAACAAACATACACACACACACACACACACGCACAAACATATACACATGTATATGCACGAGCATAACACATCGACAATACACGCACCCACATACATATATACACACGTACATACATATATATAATACATAATATATATATATATATATATATATATATATATATATATATGTGTGTGTGGGCATCGGTACCATTTTCCTCTTTCTCCGTTCTTCCATTCTCCGAACTTTCCATCTTTCCGACGAAGGGCTACGCCCGAAACGTCATACACTCTCTCTTTCCTTTCCTGAGCGTCCAATAATACTATCCATATCACGTCCTCACTTTGTTGTTTTTTTGTTTTTTTGTTATTGTTTTTTTGAACTATATATATATATATATATATAGATAGATAGATAGATAGATAGATAGATAGATAGATAGATAGATAGTCCAATCACGCACGCACACACGTACACATATGAATACATATATACATAGGTGCGCGCATATGCGTACATGCATAAATACATACACACATTTATATATATATATATATATATATATATATATATATATATATATATACGTTTATATATATATATATATATATACGTTCATACATATATACACACACATAAATACATACATACGTATGTACGTAAATGCATATGCATAGGAATATATAGAGAAGTGCACACGCGCGCACGCACGCACTCACTCACAAACGCACGAAAGCGCATTGAAGTGCTTAAAAACATACGCGCACGGGCGTACAAACACACAAACAAACATTTAAATACATATACACACGAGAATGTAATCACGCACACACACACACACACACACCTCTATACAAGCAAGCACCTATACACACAGCGAGTAATCCAAATGTAAATAGAGCGAACGCGTGTATATAATATTCTGTATATGAGGAGTATGCGTGTGTATATGCATAAATATATATATATATAGAGAGAGAG
>NC_142950.1:34763840-34781340 GCF_046866305.1 Octopus bimaculoides | reverse complement strand
TATATATATATATATATATATATATATATATATATATATATAGAGAGATAGATAGATAGATAGATAGATAGAGAGAGAGAGAGAGAGAGAGAGAGGTCAAAAAAGAAAAACGACAAAAAAAACAACAAAAAACAACAACGTGAGGACGTGATACAGATTGTGTTACTAGACGCTCGGGAAAGGAAAGAAAGAGAATTTGACGTTTCGAGCGGAGCTCGTCGTCGGAAACATAGGAAAATCCAAAGAAGGGAAGACAGAGGAAGAAAAAAAATCGCCAACGATATACCCGTACTAAAATAGCAGATGTAAAAACTATCTAAACAGAAAACTCGACATGCTAGAAACAGCAGCTAAAAGACGAATCACATTTTCAAAATTTTAATCCCCCCCCTTTTTTTTCTTTACAGAGCGGTAGAGATGGGGAAAAAATTTAAATTTTGAAAACGCGTTTTGGGGGTTTTTCAAAATTTTCAATTTCTATGTAGGCTCCAACCGGTAGTTAAAATTTTGAAATTCCGATTTATATTTTGCAGATTCAGAATCTCCGCTGTCGAAAAAGTGAGTTTCTGTAAAAAAATACACACAAAAAAATAATAATGAATAAATAAATAACCGAAAGGGGGTGCGGTCCATGTCGTTTACCTCCGTCCGCTATAATCGTTGGGACCCTTTGTTTCGTCTGCGCAATTACTACGGGACTAGTTAATGGGAAGGTGTCTCCATTTCTGTCGTCTGCTTTGAAGGGAATGCATTCGGTACCACATACCTCCCTTTTTCAATAAAGGAGATTCCATTTGATGTGTCTACGAGTGCTGTCTCTCCAATCGTTCCTTAGCATCGGACAACAAGAGTCCTCGCGGCCTTGGCAAGGCATCGGAACGTTACACATCCCCTTCTCTCTCTCACAACTCTGTGATAGATTCTGGTAGGCCGGGGACATTTTTTAAGAACGAAATGCTCCCACGCGTCTGTCCGTTCTGTGAGATGCTTCCTGTCAAAGGATTTCTTCTTAGAACGCCTGCAAATAATGAAATGTGACTATTATTCGCCTCGTTTTCATTTTGATATGTGTGTGCTGTCCGAATCGTCGTCGTCGTCGTCGTCTTTGATGTTGTTGTTACTGCTGTCAAATATGTCTGTTATGCTAAGTTTGTTTTTCTAAAATGTCATTATTTATTTATTTATTTATGCATTTAGTTTTCATCTTCTATAATCTGTATGTTATGAATTCATTAATATTCGAGTTTGCTTGGTTTTTTTTTTTGCATTTTTTTTTTGTCCTGGAAAGAAGCTGGTTTATTTTGTTCGCGATGATTCAAAGAGGAGGTAACTGTGTGTCAACGACAATTTTGAATAGAAATGATTTGTTGTATGAAAAACAAAACAAAAAAGAAAATGGATAAAAACACGATCGTTGTTTCAGGCGGCGAAAAGATGTGCCTTACGAACTGTACGATGGAATCTCTGCAGGGAATTCAATAGCCACGCTGTCTTCGTATCAGTAGTCACGCTATGTCTAGTCCAGGGTACTTGTAGCAGATTGATCGCCTGACCACAGTGCAACGCATTTCTTCCAAAAGAAACCAAAGAACAAATGCCATCTGACCAGACGGCGAATAAGGCAAAGTACAACGGTCAGGTTGTAAACAATAATAGATACGACGTTGGTACGATGTTTCTGCTCGAATGTTCAAGGATTGCTTTTCTTTGGCCCGCTTCTGAGTAAGACTAGCTATTCTTCTCCTTATCTCAATTGAGTTTTGGAGCAATTGGAGGACGGGACCGAACCAAGTCCTGAGAAGTCTGACTGGACTGTTGGTCCAAAGCCATACGACGCTGTCCGCCTGTAATGCCTTCCTCACCTAGTACTGAGCTGTAAGACTACCATCTTGTTTGAATTGACTTTCGCCCCTCGTATTTCTTTTCAATGGGGCCTGCAGCCTCCGCTTCGGGGTTTGAAACATATATAGGACACATGACATATATAGTACCCCATCCTTCATATTGGGCATATATATAGCACCTCATTCTGTACACGTTGTGTTTAGTTTTCAATGTCGTATAATGCTATTTAGTCTGTACACATAACTTATACAGCCATCTGCCATATACAGGCACATACAGGCACACAAGCACACACTCATATGCATACAAAAACATACACACACACACACAGCAACTACTCATTAATTCAAATACACATAATTCACACACACTCACACACACACAAACACACACGCACATACGAGGAAATTTATATATTGCGAATAACTGTAGACATTCATATCTGTTGGATTATAATAAGAATACAAGGAATATCAAACTGGTTCACATATGGAAGGGGGGACAATGAATGCAAGAGAGGGAGAAAAAGATCGAGTAAGTGAATGAAAGAGAAAGAGAAAATGTGAGAAAGTGATAGATTGATAGACAGAGAGAGAGAAAGACAGAGAGGGTGGCAGTGGCGGAGGTGGCAATCCCTTTGTTTCAAGTAGAACTCGTAACTGTGGCAAGTTCTTCCATTAGCTGTAACTGTGTAATTCGATCTTATTGAAGCTCCTAATTATGTCACCAACATCGCAGAGTGACTCACCCGAACGGTTCACCGTCTTAACTTACTTTCTGTTCAGGTTGCTGTCCTACCCACTGAAGTGTTTATGATGTAGCTGAGATTTTACAAACAACTCTCACTGCGTAGTATTTTGGTGGTTGGCGGTGTAGGACGTCACGGGAAAGAATCGCAAGACGGGTTCCTCAAACTGAGCCAACTGGCAGGAGACCTAGGGTTAGGCCAGGAACGAGATGGTTGGGTGATATCCATAGTCTCAGACGGTCACACAGGGTAATCCAACCGGAAGTTCTGATGGCGGTTGCTTCTGATAGGACCCTATGAAAGAGGTACCTGAGGACTCTATCTCATGGCGACCAGAAATACTGGACGGAGAAGACGGATGGGTTGATTTATTGAAGGGGAAATTGAGACTGTGGACTGGTGAGAGCGACATTTATCTTTTTACATATTAAATTCCTCTATAATCGTAATCTAGACTATCTGAAAGGTATTTGTCGAAAATTTCATTGAAAATTACCCATTTTCTGAAAGTTATGAAGAAATAAAGTCGACTCGAGTGAATTATCAGAAACTCCTCTCCTGTCTTCTTCTGAATAAATTCTCACTGAAAATTCCGATATACCCGTAATCTACACCATCTGAAAAGTATTCGTCGAAAATTTTGATAAAAACTATCCATTTTTTCTAAAAGTTGAGGAAACAAAGCCGATAGGACTCAATTATGTAGATATGTTACCGATGGAGAATGACCATGTTATTGAGATATTTCAATTTGTAATGTACGTCAATAGACAATCGAAACATTTCACAGCACAAAATGTCCAATTAAATTCTTTCTGGATGAAGCAGTTGTTGTTCACAAGGATGTGACAAAGTTCGTCTTTACAAACAAACATGTTCAAGAAATAATTAATAGGAAGGAACCTAATAGAAATTCTTGAAAATATTTCGAACAACAATTGGGGCGAATATAAAATCTTTTGTATGTATTGTCACTGTGCGTATACATGAATAAATATAAGACATTTTTTTACACAATTTGTGTGTGTGTGTGTGTGAGTTTGTGGAAGTTTTGTGTTGAGTGAAGCTTTTTTCTGGTTCATAGTGAAAAAGCATTTGTGACGGTTTGTCGTTTTTAAAAGGCCTGTCTCAAACAGAGATTCAGCACCACATGGAAGTATTCTGATTAGTTGAAGACAGCCGATCGCATAACATTTCTAACTGATCACCGTACATACATACATATATACGTACATACATACTGTATGTACCGTCATAGAAGTCAGCTGTCCTGCTGATGTGAATATCTCTTTGAAAATCAAAGAGAAGGAAGATAACTACGGACAACTGCTTCAAAACCTTCAGATAGACAGATAGGTAGATAGAGAGAGAGAGAGAGAGAGAGAGAGAGAGAGAAGGGAGAGAGAGAGAGAGAGAGAGAGAGAGAGAGAGAGAGAGATGCATCAGCACACTCATTCGCTGCTCTGTTTCAGCTGAGAAGGTTGGAGTACCGTAGAATGATGTGACTTGCCCAAGGACACAACGTACCGCGCGGTCCAGAGAAACTCCACCAACTAATGCAGTCCGCGTGCCCGTCACCAGCCATTTTATGTACCTATACATACATGTGTGTGTGTGTGTGTGTGTGTGTGTGTGTTGTTACAGGTGACTCCTTGCGCAGCAGGGAGCGTGTGTCTGCTTCTCTCTGTCGTAAAAAAAAGCTTCTGTTTCTGTTGTGTGTAGGCGGGTGTGATTACGAGTCGGCCTCGATGGGTGAGAGAACGAGGGCTGACGAGCGTGTTATGTGTGTGTGTGTGTGGGGGGGCGCGTGGGTCAGGTGTTTGTGCGTTTCTGTTTGAACGTGTATGTTTGCGTCTGACTACATGTGTGTGTGTGTGTGTGTGTGTGTCTGCGTGGGTGTGTGTATACATGAATATGTATATATATGTGTGTGTGTGTGTGTGTGTGTGTGTGTGTGTGTGTGTGTGTGCGTATGTGCATGTCATTTACTCGCGTATATATATATATTATTATTATTATTATTATTATTATTATTATTATTATTATTATCATACATTTAGACATTTCCAACGATCTCACCTTTATTATCTCATGTTTTCGTATATCTATCTTTCTATCTATCAATCTATCTGCATTATACATACATATATATGTATGTATAATATATATATATATATATATATGCATTATATATATATATATATATATATATATATATATATATATACATGTATATGCGTATATATATATATATATATATATATATATATATATATATATATATATGACAAGGTGTGCATGTGTGCGTGTGCGTATGCACGCTTGTGCGCGTGTGTCTGCGTGTGTGTGTGTGTGCGCGTGTGTCTGCGTGTGCGTGTGTGCTTCGGGCGTGCATGTGTGTCTTAAGAAGAAGGGCTGCCAGCTCCAGCCTGTTACCTAATTTGGTTAGATCGCGTCTCAGATTACGTGGCTGCGACATCACCTTGGAGATGGTGGTGGTGGTGGTGGGGGTGGGGTGGTATGAGGAGAGACTGAAAGAGTGAACTAGTTAGCGAGAGAGAAAATTAGTTAGGAGTGAAGGGGTGGCGTAGTCAGGTGGTGATGGTGGTGGGGTGGGGGTGGTCGGTTGTTGGTGAAGAGAGAGAGTGAGAGAGAGAGTGAGAGAGAGAGTGAGAGTGTGAGTGCGAGTCAGTTGCTAATGGAGTTGGGGGTTGGTAAATAATGATGGGTAGCTTGTGTTGATGTCAGACTCACGTGGGTAGAAAAGAAACGGATGGAGCCAACCAAGACTACAAACCCAGGTTGCGCAGGAAAAAAAAACCCCCAAAAAAACCCACCCGAGGACAGACAGAAGGATTAAGTCGATTACATCGACCCCAGTACGTAACTGGTACTTAATTTATCGACCCCGAAAGGATGAAAGGTAAAGTCGACCTCGGCGGAATTTGAACTCAGAACGTAACGGCCGACGAAATACCAGTAAGCATTTCGCCCGGTGTGCTAGCGATTTTGCCAGCTCACTACTGCTTTATGCTGGGAGATTGATGAGAAAGATCTGACCTCCTTGGACCAAATTTTAAATGGAAGGAATTTAAAAAATTGTTTTTTTTTTTCTTGCATATTCGTAATCTCCGACATCGAAAACGTAGGAATCCGAAAAAAATATTTTCGAAACAATGCATTTTTCAAGGAGAGGTGCGAAACTGCATTAGACCCACTATTATGTGTCTGTTCTTGCAGTTCGCTCCGTCGTGATCCTGTGCACCTGTTGTACTTCTTGCATAGCAATAACTCTCAAATAACAGTTCTTTTATATTCAGCCGTGTCTTTGCCATTCTTCCTTTACAACTTTAAAATCGAGCACACGCTTACATCGGGTTCCGTGGTGTAGTGGTTATCACGTCTGCTTAACACGCAGAAGGCCGCGAGTTCGAAACTCGCCGGAACCTCTTCTCGCCTTTTTTTTTCTTTTCTTAACTTATGTTACCTGTATGTGTGTTATAAATATTATCTAATTCTTTATATATTCTTCTTTTACATGCTTCAGTTATTTGACTGTGGCCATGCTGGAGCACCACTTTTAGTCGAACAAATCGACCCACGACTTATTCTTTGTAAGCCTAGTACTTATTCTATCTGTGTCTTTTGCCGAGTCGCTAAGTTACGGGGACGTAAACACACCAACATCGGTTGTCAAGCGGTAGTAGAGGGACAAATACACACACATACACAAATATACATATATGTATATATGTGCGCGTGTGTATGACATAAGAACATTCATGGTGTAAGTATATATTCACATAACCTCTACTCTCTCACGCACACATGCACATTCAACTAAGTATTGTGTGTGTGTGTGTGTGTGAGTGTGTACATGTGTGCACATGTCTGAAGCGTTTACTTGAATATTTATTTCGCATACACACTCTTACCATCCCCTTTCCACGGCGTGTTTTTTTTTTTACACCGTAGGAATCTATCGTTAGCACGTCAATATAATACATACACACACACATTCACATATGTCTAGGTATAACCTACACAGAACAGAATAGCGATAAGATATGAAATAATCAACCTGGAGGCCTATCATCACCATCAACAACAACAGTACCAAAATAGACAACAAAAGAAACAACAGCAACAATACTACGGAGTATAGATATTACATTGACAAGTCAATCGAGAAACATTGTTATCGCAGCAAATCTTAAATATCAATCGCTCTGCCATTGCTAGTCACTGTGTATGGCTGTGTAAAGGATGAATGTGAGCAATGACATAAATACGAAGACATGAGATAGGCAGAGATAAACATGGAGGAAAATGACATTGGTTAAAAACAGGGAGATAATTCCGAACGTATTCCATTCCTAATCAAATGAAGAAAAGCAACAAGAGTTTTATTCCCAACAGAACCTGTAGTTGTTCTCACTCTCTCCCCCTCTCTCTTTGTCACTTTCCTCATTCTCTCTCTTTCTCTCTTTCCTCACTCTCGCTTCAATGTGCTTCTTTCTCACTTCCGGTTTTCTATCGCTCTTTGAATCTTCTTTTCTTTCTATATTTGCTGTTCTTTCTCTCTGCGTTTCTTCTTACCTTGCTCGTATCTTTTTTGTTTGTCTATCTATCTATCTATCTATCTATCTATCTATCTATCTATGTGTCTGTGTTTATCTGTCTGTCATCCATCCATCCATCCATCCATCCGTCCATCCATCCATCCATCCATCCATCCATCCATCCATCCATCCATCCATTCTTTTTTCTTTTTTATTCTACTAATATCTCTGCTCTCTAATATTCTCGTTGCTAAATATTCATTAAGAATCCAATGACACTGGAATACAAAAACAACAGCCACTACTACTACTACTACTAGTACTACTACTACTACTACTACTACTACTACTACTACAACTACTGCCGCAACAACGATATGTGTCATTTTTTTTTTGTTTTTTGTTTTACTGAAATCTTGTCAAATTGAATCGTTGATTATTTTGCTCGTCCTAATTACAATTTTCCCAATTAGTACGGAATGGCTTCCATAAACATTCCAACTTGCAAAGCAATGCTTTACACATAAAAGCCACTCTCGAAGAAAGTTTTTCATCGCGTTGTTATTGTTGTTGTTGTTGTCACCATCACTATCGTCGTCGTCATCGTCGTCGTCGTCATCGTCGCCGTTGTTGTTATGGTGGTGGTGTTGGTGGTGGCTGGGTGTTTTTCTTTCTTTCTTTCTTTCTTTCTCTCTCTCCTTCTCTCTCTTTCTCTCCCCGCTCTGTCATTCTCTTTCTCTTTCTCTCTCCCTTTCTTTCGTTCTTTCTTTCTCTCCTTCCTTTTTCCTTCCTTCCTTCCTTTCTTTCTTTCTTTCTCTCTCTCTCTCTCTCTCTCTCTCTCTCTCTCTCTCTCTCTCTCTCAATATCGTTTACGCGGAAAGATATTTATTGAAGTGGAGTTTCTACATAAGGAGATAGGAATTTAATTACTTGTCTTACAATGCTCCCATTCGAAAAAAAGAAAGAAGGAAAAGAAACAAAGAAAGATTGAAAGAAAGTGAGAGAGAGAGAGAGAGAGTAAAGGACTTTAATTTACAAACAATAAATTTATTTTCCACTCGTAAACTAACAACCTGGCAACACCGTATGGAAACGTTCTCAAAATTCAGAAAGAAGGAAAAAATTTAAATTGTTTAAAAAATATATATCAAATTTCATTTCTCAATTGTAAATGTTTACTTCACAACCAGAAAAATAATGCTTTGTAGGACAGACACTAATAATATTGTTTTGAACAATTTCAACGACACGGTTAACAAACAACTACAATAGTGACAATAACTACAACAGCAGAAATATCCCGCATAGGTGTCTCACCAGGCTAAGAGGTTGAGTAGAAATTTTAAACTGAGCGATGGAGGAGATAGTTTCAGCCTTTCTTTGTTTGCCAGTGTGGTCTTCTACTTACGAATTACCGAACGAAGGAAAAGTCTGTTGGCAGATCTCTGTGTATCCATATCTCAGTGCTTTACAGAACAGCGAAGAAAGAAAGAAAGGAAGAATAACATATATAGGCGCAGGCGTAGCTGTGTGTAAGGAGCTTGCTTCCAAACCACATGGTTCTGGATTCAGTCCTACTGCGTTTACTCCCCCTTGCCCAAATTCCAGGCCTTGTGCCTATACTAGAAAGATTATTACCGTTGTTGTTTAGGTTATTATTGTTATCATTCCCGCCGTAATAATCGCTGTTGGTTGGGTCGATATTATAGTTCTTATCGTTTTTGTAGTCTTATCGTGATACCGTTATCCTTGTTATTTATATTGTTATTACCATGTTATTCCTGCTGTTATTGCTTCATTATGACTATTATTCCTGTTATTATTCTCCTGTTGTTATTGCTACAACTGATGCTGTTACTGTTGCTACACTCCAAACGAGGTTCGTTAGCATATGACTCTTATAATCTATTTAATTTCAATAACTCCCAATCCAGATCGATGCAGAACCAACCATTACACTTCCCTCCATCCGTCTCACCCTTCACCTTCGCCATATTACTTTGTCAGCCATAGATCAATTTTCTCCGCCATTGATAATGGATTCTTGTCGGCTGGTTTGGCGGTTGCTATATTCTGCATGATCATTAAGTAGACTTCAATCTGGCGATATTGTTGTCGTTGTTGTTGTTGTTGTTGTAATCTTCGGAAATGCTTGTTGCTTTTATTGTTTACCTCCAGGTCAAACCGTATGATTAACGACTCACGATCAAAGACATTCTCTTCCAAAAGTGTCATTTCTTTCATTTAAGGGACACATGAAGGGAAATTTCTGTGCTATTTCTTGACACCTTCTATTTACTATTATTATCGTAAATCATTGTCTTTATTATCATCATCATCATCATCATCATCATCATCATCATCATCATTATTATTATTATTATTATTATTATTATTATTGCCTTTGCACAGCTTCTAACGCTGGAGATGTACTACGGTGTCAACTGCTCAAAGTGGCTGTTAAATGTTACTCCCGTTTTAATCCCAGGCAGGACTTCCACCTGCTGGTTATAGATGCAGACTGCACGCTGTATATATTGCAAGCAGGGGAGTGAACCTCTACTACCCTCCATACATACATATACATACATATATTGCTTTTAATATAGGCACAAAGACAGAACTTCTTGGAGGAAGAATTTGTCCTATAGATCGACTGTACTTGATTGGTATTCTATTTTATCGATTCTTGAAGGATAAAAGTTAAAGTTAACCTCAGCGGGATTTGAACTTAGAATGATTTCGCCAAGTCACGACCCTTTTTAAACTTTGCACTTTTTCATATTGGGAGGAAGTAGTGTAGGCAATAACACCACCTTCCCGCACCGTATATGACAGGTACTTTAATTAATCGACTCCGACTAAAAAGAAGATAAGGTTAACCTCGGCGTGATTTGAACCTTTGAACTCATAGCTTCAAGGAACGTAATTAAGGTAAGACTGGCTCAGCTCGCTAACGATTCTGCCACAAGGTCACAGCTTTTTTGTTCGTGGGTTGGGGATATAGGTGATACAATTATTGTCTCCCGCACTGGAGTGGTTCATATTTTAGCGACCCCCAGCGGGAATGAAAGGTAAAGTCGATTCTGATGCAGTGATTATAAAAAATCAGGCCGAACACTGACGACGTAGCTAAACACCTCCAGGCCCTAATCACGCCAGCTAATTTCAACAATTAATTATTGGATAATGTCCTAAGCATAAGAAGCCAGCACCGATTTCACAAACAAAATATGTGTGTGACTTTATAAAATACTAATTTGTCACATGTTTAATTATGAAAACGGCAAGAGTCAAAGAAAAATCAATACTGGATATTTTTAGATTATCGCTGGTTCACGTGAGAGCGGAGAGTTGTGTGGTGCTACGGAAGATTTTCGTCTAGATTACACTGAACAAGCTAATAACTGTGTTTGTTGTTGTCGTTGTTGTTGTTGTTGCTGCTGCTGCTGTTTTGTTGTTGTATATCCTCAATTCGCTTCTCATTGAGCAGAATCAAAGGTATCCAACCGCGACCATTCCGTATTATATTTAGACGTAGTGCACCAGGGACTACAATGCATATTCTTTCAGGTAGTAGGATGGGATTTGAAAATGTGAATGCTTTTTCTAGTTTTTTTTTGTTTTTTTTTTCTAAATAATTTCTGTACCATCTCTTGCTACCGATAGAATAGATTAGAGAGGCGTGACTACGGACCAAAAGGTTCAGGGTTATTATTAATTAATTAGCTAATTAATTAATTAATTAATTAATAATAATAATAATAATAATAATAATAATAATAATAATAATAATAATAATAATAATAATAATAATAATTTCTATTATAGGCACAAGGCCTGAAATTTTGTGGGAAGGTGCTAGTCGATTACATCGCCCCAACCCCCAACCCCACCCCGTGCTAATTTGATAATTATTTTTAACGATCACAAAGGGATGGAAGCAAAATAGACGTCGGTGGAATTTGAACTTCGGAGAATAAAACCAGAAGAAATTCCGCGAAGCATTTAGTCCGGTGTGCTAACGATTCTGTTGTTGTTTCATGCTATTATGGTTTTAAGCATGGACATAAAACTTTGAAGTTCGATCAGCGAAGAAGAAAATACTTTATAATCGATTAAAGTGACTGTAATATAGATTAAAACGCGATATCGATTTAAACGACATTTAATCCAGAAAGGAATTAATTGAGTATTTCAAAATTGTCCGATAATCTACCGATTCTACTAATCCTTTTCACTACTAAGTCACTCTTATAATAGATACCGTTGTGTATTTATATATTTCATGTCACACAAAGAGAGACAACTCGAAAATGATTGCAATCATCTTAATTATGTATTAAAAGTTGTTATACATCAAAAGAGGATTAAAGCTCCTTTCCGAGTCATCAGCTCTTAAGACCGCTTTTCCGAATATGTAGCATATTCACTCCTGGATGGGACACCAGTGGACTGGAGCAACGTAAAATAAGGTAGTTCGCTCAGGAATACAACACCGTCTGGGAATCGAAATATACCACTAGGTATATTTATGAACATACTTACTTTACACACTTACACGCGCACACACTGATTACTAGTAGGGACACCGTATTCCGTGTAATCTATAAGCAAGTATATCAAAGGCTTTTAAAGTCAATGCCGTGACCTACCTGTGTTAGCAGTGCGATTCAATCACTTTTAAGCGTATCTCTAGAGATGAAGTAGTTGCATGCTGTCAACTTAATGTGACGGTCTCCTGAAGGGAATAATACTACTGTTGGTTAGACCTAGGAAGCTGCAGCGCTTCCTGTCGGCCATGACACATTTCCTGTGTCCTTATGTTTAAAAGAGGGAGACAAGCACCTCCACCCAGCTAATCTTGCATCTAGAGACTTGTTTCTGAGTCTTTGCTGTCACATTAAGTTGACAGCATACAACTACTTCACCGGATCACTACTGCATAAATCTCTCTGAGAGATTTAGAAATGTATTATTTCTATACCTCTAGAGGCTTTCTATAGAATTTAAAAACCAGCACTGAAAGTTACGACGGTTCGTGTACGAATACGTCTATGTAAACAATGCGATCGGAGGTAATGGGCGCGTATGGATATTTCAGCAGTTATTGCCCCTTCTTTGCACACATACACTCATACATTCTACGCGCACACACGCGCGCGCACACACACACACACACACATACATACTACGCACGCACACACACACACACACACACACACACACACACACACACACACACACACACACACACACACACTTTCTAAAACATAGACAAAAGTATTTCCGTTGAAAAGTATAAAATTTCTTAAAGGGAAACCAAACGGTCGGATTCTGTCCGTTTCTCTAAACTGGACGCATTTGTGTATAAAACAGATGGCCGATGATATCTATTGGGCGGAATCAATATTATCGAAAATCAATACCTACATACACTGCGCACGTGTGTATTTATCTATGTGTGTGTGTGGAGGGATGAGTGAGAAACAATATTTCAGTGAATCTTGCTGCTTGATGCAACGACGTCACGCTCTTCTAAATTCTGTGGTCATCACATCTATCTATCTATCTATCTATCTATCTATCTATCTATCTATCTATCTTCTGTCTGTCTGCCTGTCTGTCTGTCTGTCTGTCTATTTATTTATCTATCCATCTCTGTATATATATTAGATCGATCCCAGTTCGCAACTGGTTCTTAATTTATCGACGTCCGAAAGGATGAAAGGCAAAGTCGACCTCGGCGGAATTTGAACTCAGAACGTAACGTCAGACGAAATACCGCTTAGCATTTCGCCCGGCGTGCTAACGTCTCTGCCAGCTCGCCGCCTTTTTGTGAGTTCGAATTCCACCAAGATCGACTTTGCCCTTCATCCTTTCGGAGTCGATAAAATAAGTACCACTTGAGTCGTATCAGGACAATTACAACCCCATAAGACAATTCCCCCCGACGATAATTACCCACCACCCACCCTTGGGTAGTTTTAAATCATCATCTGTTGTCCTCACGGGTTATTGTCTTCAAGGTGGGGTGGGGGTATTGTCCATGGGGGTGCGGGATAAATGTCCTAGACTCATTTGAGTACTGGGGTGTTGTTATCGAATTACCCATCTCCCGATCTTGCTGGCCTTGTGCCATAATTTGAAACCTTTGTTAGGAAAGAAATGCTTATGATTACATCTTGTATATTATTAGTTTTGGTATCGAACCGTTTCCTATTCCATTTATTATATATTTTTGTAAATATCAAAAGTCAATTCACCTCTCTATAGCATACGAATTATTGCTGTTTTACGAGAATAATTTTTTAGCTCGCCTGTCGGTTTGTAATGCATGGGAGATAACTGTGATATCTTATTATCTTCGTGTAAGGGAGGTAACTACACTCATCTCTATTTTATTCTTTTATGTTTTTATTTCTTTCCGTCATTTGACTGCGGCCATGCTGGAGCGCCGTACTTTAGTCGAACACATCGACCCCAAGACTTATTCTTTGTAAGCCTAGTACTTATTCTATCGGTCATTTTTGCTGAATTTCTAGATTAAGGAGTAGTCAACACACCAACATCGGTTGTCAAGCGATGGTTGGGGGACAAACACAGACCCCAAAATATATATATACATATATATATATATACATATATAATAAATAGTAAATAATACATAGTATATATATATATATGTATGTATAAGATATATACATACTTACATATATATATATATATATATATACATATATATATATATATATATATATATATATATATATATATATATATATATATATATATATATATATATATATATATATATATATATGCATGTGTGGGTACAGGACGTCACCAACGGTTCAAACAACATGAAATACGTCAACAGACGAGTAAATTACGTAAACAACGAACAGAAAATGGAGAACAGGACAAGTAAACACAGAGAAAGTTGTCGGCTGTCTTTCTACTCCTCATTTCGAATATATATATATATATATATATATATATATATATATATATATATATATATATATATATATATACATACTCTTTTACTCTTTTACTTGTTTCAGTCATTTGGCTGCGGCCATGCTGGAGCACCGCCTTTAGTCGAGCAAATCGACCTCAGTACTTATTCTATGTAAGCCTAGTACTTATTCTATCGGTCTGTTTTGCCGAACCGTTAAGTTGCGGGGACGTAAACACACCAGCATCGGTTGTCAAGCGATGTTGGGAGGACAAACACAGACACACAAACACATACACACACATACACACACAAACATACACATACATATACATATATACGACGGGCTTCTTTCAGTTTCCGTCTACCAAATCCACTCACAAGGCTTTGGTCGGCCCGAAGCTATAGTAGAAGACACTTGTCCAAGGTGCTACGCAGTGGGACTGAACCCGGAACCATGTGGTTGGTAAGCAAGCTACTTACCTCACAGCCTGCAATAAAGAAGAACAAGAAGACGAATTAAAATAGAAGGAAAGGTGCTTTGGCAGAAGTGTTACTCTACCAACATGTCCAAATTAAACCTACGTCAGTAAACAAATGTAGAAGTTACAACCAATTTAGAAGACATTCGCTACAGCTCTCGTAAAATCTGCCACACTATTTTGTCGAGTTAACATATACACTCATTCCACACAACACCCAAAGATAAAATTCTGTCACACCATCTTGTAAAGGAAAACAAAAAAAAAAAACGATAAAAAAAATGAAGATGAGCAATATTTAATGACACGCTGTCGTATGTCATATAAACTGTATAAATATATAAACATATAATATATAATAAGCAAATATATTGATATATAATATATATATAGATATATATATATATAAATATATAAATGAAGATAAATATGTAACTATATAATTGCGCCTTCACCGGATGTAGGCATTCTTTGCCTGACGGAATGATTAGAGTAAATACAGACAGAATCCCTGTGCACCGGAAGTGCTGAACTGTTACTTCCGCTGCATATCTATTGCTGTTGTAGAATAGCATTACATGGATATTGTGTAGGTTAACAATTCTGCTGGCTGGAATACACACACACACATATATGGCAGGTTTAGGCACATCTCATAAATACACAGAGACAATCGCATATATATATACATACGTACATACATATATATATATATATATATATATATATATATATATATATATATATATATATATATATATATATATATATATATATATATATATACACATATATATATATATATATATATATATATATATATATATACATATATATATATATATATATATATATATATATATATATATATATATATATATATATATATGCATGTACATATAGATACATACATACATATTTACATACATACATATTTACATACATACATATAAATACATAAATATATACGTGTGTGTGTGTGTGTGTATGAGTGTATGTGTGTGTGTGTGTATGAGTATGTGAGTGTGTGTGTGTGTGTGTGTGTGTGTGTGTGTGTGTGTGTGTGTGTGTGCAAGCCAATTTTATTATTTTTCTGTCTGATTCACCGCTCATCCTCATCTCAGCCATCACCAAACACCACCACAATTGCCTCGCGTCGTCGTCGTCATAGTCATCACCATCATCATCATCATCAACGTCATCGTTATCGACATCGTCATCAAACATCGTCATCATGGTCGTCATCATTATCATCATCATCATCATCATCGTTGTCGCCATCATGAATCAGCGTCATCATCGTCATCAAAAATCATCATTAATTATTAGTTTCGTCGTCATAATCATCATCATCATCATCTCTGTCGTCATCGTCAACGGCATCATCTTCATCATTATCATCATCATCATCATCATCATCATCATTAACCCAGTGCCATAGCTCTCTAAATGCCTCTAAACTGACCGTTTTCTCCCTCCTCTCTCCACACACACACACACACACACACACGTTCACAGAATGCTCTCTTCTCTCTTTCTTTCACACAGATAATGCAAACACACACACACACACACACACACACACACACACACACACACACACACACACACATTCACACTCAATCACACACATACTCGTACATTAACACTCGCACACATACACACCTATCTGCAAACCGCAAACCCGATCTCATTATTTTTTCCGCTATTCTGACAAACACCCGACTCTTGAGAAGTTTTTTCTGCAGATTTTGCTTAAGGTTAAGCTCTCACACGCGCAAACAAACAGAGACACACACACATCACGCACACACCACACACAAACATCTGCGCACACACAGACACACACAGAGGCGTACACACACACAGAGAGGCATACACATACGCACACAAGCACACACACACTCACAGACATGCCTGCATGAACATGGCAAGATGTAAATAATTATATTTATATGCATATATATATACATATATTATTATAAAATTTGTTAATTAATCATATATTAATTAATATCGATTAATTATTAGGAGGCCAGCACATCTAAAGAATCAAAGAGATTCAGAAATATTATTTGCAATCTCAGGGGATTAAGGTACATTTTAAAAAATAACGTCGACCACTAACGTGGACAATTAATGCGCTAGAAATAGATCACATCTTGTGTCTATTAAGACCTAAATTGTTCTCAACATGAAATATAGCAGCGTACCAAACCGTGAGCGGGCAAGACATTTAAAATCACCTAAAAAAGCATTCTTAAACAGGAACCGGTTTCGGATTTAACAAATTCTTACCATTTGTCTATTCCTCTTCAGCCTGATTTGTAATGTAACCGCAATCATCAGAATCGTATACAGAGTTGCCCACCGCCATGGGTGCGCGTGCATATGGTTCTTCTAATTACAGCTTAATGGTAAAATTCAAAAGTCTTCGTTTTGGCGCGCTAATTCCAGGAATATATCTGCAGAAAATATTTACTGCGTCGTATATATTCAGTATGAGAACATGGGTAATGGGTAAAATATTATTATAAAATCTGTTAATTAATCATATATTACAAGATGTGATCTATTTCTAGCGCATTAATTGTCCACGTTAGTGGTCAACGTTATTTTTTAAAATATACATACATATAGATAGATAGATAGATAGATAGATAGATAGATAGATAGATAGATAGATGGGTAGATGGGTAGATATATTTGTATATATAAATATATATACGTATATATATATATGTATATGAGCGTGTGGAAAATATTCCATCAGCATTGCCCAAATGATGCTGGCATCACCTTTAAGATACACCCAAGATTTGGGTCCCATGATATCCACCCACAACATAAATCACACTCGCTTGTGTACGAGCACGCATGCGTGAATATTCAGCTACCAGCA
>NC_142950.1:34748840-34753840 GCF_046866305.1 Octopus bimaculoides | reverse complement strand
CTGTGTGGTTAGAAGCTTGCTTCCCAACAACATGGTTCCGGGTTCAGTCCCACGGTGTGGTCTCTGGCCAAGTGTCTTCTATTGGCAGACGTTGTAAAACTAAACGCTTTATGGACATAAAACCCTGGGTAACCCTATAAACCAGCCTTAACTATCTTTATCTAAATACTCAACTGTTCTATAACTTAGAGGGCGCTTGTCTTTCGGATTTATGATTTACTGATGATAAACACACACACACACACACACACACACACACACACACACACACACACACACACACACTCAACTGACTTCTTTCGGTTTCTGTCTGCCAAATCTACTAACAAGGCTATGGTCACCTTGGGGCTATAGTAGAAGATATTTGCCCTAGGTTCCTAGTGGTGGGACGGAACCTGCAACCATGTGCGTGGAAAACAAACGTCTTACCACAGAGCCGTAATAGCACCTATTGCAGGTTTCCCATCAACTGAATTTTAATATATGTGGCAGAGTATACCACAGATATGTTTTTAAATAATATTAAAGCTGAATCAACGCGACGCAGTACGCGACAAAACTTCCCGGGTGTATTAAGGGTACTTTCTTTCCCATACAAATTCCCACACGATGATAATTTAAAAGATATTTACCCTCATCACCGTGCAACAGGCTTGAAACTGAGATCCAATATTTACTAACGGAACGCCTTGACCATTCAGCCATGCTTGAAACCGTCTACATCTATATATTTACATATATACACAAACAACTACTTGTACAAACACGCGTACATCTACAGACCTCCTCTCCCTCTCTCTTTCTGCATATATATATATATATATATATATATATATATATATATATATATATGTGTGTGTGTGTGTGTGTGTGTGTGTGTATGTATGGATATGTATATATTATATGTGTGCGTGTGTACATACACACACACACGCACATACACACTGATATACACGCACACAGTCACATAGATGTTGACAAACACAACACAAGCATGCATTCAAGTAATTCTCTATATTTCTGCACCTAGTTGCGTTTGGTATGTAATTTTCGGCAATGTTTAGTAACATATCTATCTGTCTGCCTCTATCTATCTATCTATCTATCTATCTATCTATCTATCTATCTATCTGTCAGTCTGTTTGTTTCACTTTCATTTTCTCTGTGTCTGTTCGTTGCTTCCTTTTCTTACCTACCTGGATGCGTCTGTCTCATCATCACGGACAAGGTGAGGAGTAAGAAGAAGAAGAAGAAGAACAAGAAGGAGAATAATAATAATAATAATAATAATAATAATAATAATAATAATAATAATAATAATAATAAGAAGAAGAAGAAGAAGAAGAAGAAGAAGAAGAAGAAGAAGAAGAAGAAGAAGAAGAAGAAGCGGAGGAGGAGGAGGCGGAGGAGGAGGAGGCGGAGGAGGAGGAGGCGGAGGCGGAGGAGGAAGCTGGTTGTACTGAAAGAGACTTGCAACAATATAACCACATATTGGTGATGCTATATTGTTGCCATGGCGACAGGCGTTTAAAAAACACAACATTGATGGTGGATTGTTGTCAGTTCGTAATTGAAGCAGCTGTTGCGAAAGTTGTCTCTGGTGGTGGCGGCGGTGGTGGTGACGACAAAGGTGGAGGAACCGATGTTGGTATTGGTGGTAGCGCTTGTGTTGTTGACAGTGGTGTTGGTGCTAATGATGTTGGTGGTAGTAGCCTTAGTGGTAGTAATAGTAGTAGTAATAGTAGCAGTAGTATAGTAGTAGTAGCAGTAGTATAGTAGTAGTAGTAATGGTAGTAGTAGTAGTAGTAGTAGTAGTAGTAGTAGTAGCAGTAGTAGTAGCAGTAGTAGTAGCAGTAGTAGTAGCAGTAGTGCTGGTGCTGATGGTAGTAATGGTGGTGGCGGTGTTGGTGGTGGTGGTGGTGGTGTTGGTGGTAGTGGTGGTAGTTGTGGTGGTGTATAAGTATTTAAGGTGGGGAGCTGGCAGAATCGTTAGCACGCCGGCCGAAATGCTAGCGGTATTTCGTCTGTCTTGACGTTCTGAGTTCAAATTCAGCCGAGGTCGACTTTGCCTTTCGTCCTTTCAGGGTCGATAAATTAAGTACCAGTTGCGTACTGGGGTCGATCTAATCGACTGGCCCCCTCCCCCAAAATTTCGGGTCTTGTGCCTAGAGTAGAAAACAAATTTTTTTTCCTATGTTTTATTAATTATCACCGACCAGGCCAATTTATCAGTATTAAAATTTTTTTGTAGAATGAAGAATTAATTTAATTCCTTAGATAAGGAGGCGAGGTGGCAGAATGGTTAGCACGGTGGGCGAAATGCTTAGCAGTAGTTGTCCATCTTTACGTTCTGAGTTCAAATTCCACTTCGTCTTTCATCCTTTCGGATTCGATAAAATAAGTGCTAGTTGAGGTCTGGTATCGATGTAATCGATTTACACCTTCCTCCTGAATTTCCTGGCCTCGTGAAAAACTATGAAACCAGTTTGACTCCCTAGATATCAGTTTAACTTTTGATATTAACACTCGTCTACCTGTCAAGGTTCTACTTATTCAATGCAATTACGATGTAATTTAGCAAATTCTAATTTAGTTCTATTACAAAGCAGTTACTGAATTGTTATATTATACATAAAATAACCCCTAAAACATTACAAATGATTATTTTTTACGAGTCATTCTATGTGTTTGAATCCCAGTGGAGCAGTTCTATTGTATGACATCCGTAGAATTTGAACTCAAAACGTAAAGCCGGGCGAAAGGCTTCGACTCATTTTGCGCGGCATGCTAACGGTTCTGCCTGCTTGTTGCCTTAATGTAGAAAATATATTCGCTTAAAATTTTGGCAGAAGGCTAGCAAGCTCGGAGGTGTGTGTTCTTCTTTTATCGATCTCGAAAGGATGAAAGGCAAAGTCGACCTCGACGGCATTCGAACGCAAAACCGCAAAGCGGGGAAAAAATGCTACTGAGCATTTTGTCCGACATGGTAACGATTGTGCCAGCTTGCTGTTTTAGAGTAAGAAACATGATACAAGTGCTAATGGAGGATACCGACAGTTTCAATACGCCATGCAGTGTCTTACCCACCTCACCCCGCAATGAAACAATGATATTTATTCACGTACCACTTGATAACATTTAAAACTGTTGTTTCTAACATGCAAAATAATATTTGTTTAATTAGTTTCACCACATAGCTCTGCTCTACCTCGAGCATCGAGATAAAGCATCTACATTCCGCATTTCTCCTCTTCTTCTCAACTGCATCGATCACCACCTCGGCTGTTTATCACTGTTCATTATTTAAATTAACCAAATGAGGTTCAACTTGTTGCTCATTTGTATCATTAAATTCTCCCCGAGGATCTGGCATTCTTATTCCCTGAAAATTTATTCCGTTTTCAATTAAAAAGCTTTACTTCATGAAGAGCGGAGATTTCTGCTTCTCTTTTCTCTCCTTTATTTATTCTTTTTTCAAAAAATTCCCTTTAATTACTTGCCACGAATAGCTGCCGATATTATTCTCGTTTGTGATGACATTCTAAATGTTGAAACTTCCTCTCAAGTGTTTTTCAAAGTCACTGTTATTTTCACCAAGAACCCTGGCCACAAACAAACAACCTTAAAAGCTGACATAATTTTCCGTTGATTTGTTTACCATTCATCGTATTTCCTTGCTTCTGGAGCATCAAGCAGTAACAAACAGAGATGAACAATTTGGAGCTTGGTCAAGCTCCAAATGTGCCCTAATATTTTTACGGGGAAAAAATCGATTCTTCATAATTTTCTTGAAAGAATTAATTTATTCTGGATTAGGATTGAGCTGATGGAACAAAGCTTATCCGTTCTGGAAGCAACTCAGATGTGATCTTTACATAAAAGGATTTGAATATGATTAGATATTCTATTCCTGTTACCAAAATTGTATTGTCCAATCCCGTGACTCCAGTTTTCTTGCTGATCGTTTCATTAATATTTTCAATTCTTTTTTTCAAATCTTTCCCTTCATCTCTTCTAAATAGCCAAAACCTTCTCTTTTATACAGATTTCTCCATTATCCCCCTCTGCTTCTCCTTAACTAGTCCTGGTGATTCATCATCTGTCTGCTCCTGTCTCACCTGTTCGCTGTACCATTTCATATACCTTTTCATTAATATATTCTATTCTTTTTCAAGTCATTCCCTCATTTCTTCTAAATAGCCAACACCGTCTCTTTTATACAGGCTTTCTCATTCTTCTCCTCTGCTACTCCTTAACTAGTCCAGGTGATTCATCATCTTTCTGCTCCTGTCTCACCTGTTCCTTATATTTCTTATTCTCATAAATCAACTCACCTATTGTTGCACATATTTCATATACCAAAAATACACAAAAAGCCATCTTCGGTATCTAACCAAAAACATTTATTTGCATTACGGTACGTGCGTTAAATGAATAATAATTCTCATACGAAATAAATATTCCCCGTCAAATTTTGGCACAAGGTCAGCAATTTCGAATAAGGGAGACAATCAATACTGATACTTATTTCATTGACCCCGAAAGGACGAAACGCAAAGTCGACCTTTGGGCAGAATTTGAACTGAGAACGTAAACGCAATTTAATCAAATATTAACCAAAAAAATTACTCTTCAACTCGGAAGTTTGGGCCTCCTCCAACCTGGCTTTACGTGATATCCTAACAGCCAGGAACTTACCAGCACACGCCCTCACAAACACTCGTTCACATACATTCAAGCATATATTCCTACATGTCAACACAAATATACAGCTCTACATCTTTACACATACCCAAACATGATATTCAACAATATGATGTTCTCTTATGCATATACCCACGTGTAATAAACTAAACATTCAAATATATGAAATATATATATATATATATATATATATATATATATATATATATATATATAGATATATATATATACATGGCAAATGAAAGACGTGTGTGTATGTATGTACAATATGTATATGTATATATATATATATATAT
>NC_142950.1:34721340-34731340 GCF_046866305.1 Octopus bimaculoides | reverse complement strand
TCATTTTCTGTCCATGGAATTTTTACTGGCAGCATTGGAGTTGACCTGAAGCTATCTTGAAGGGATAGAAGATGCCAGGAAAGTACATGGAGGGATTGGACCCGGAATATAATGAATGAATCGAGATTCTTAACCACTAGACGTCCCCAAGAATATATACGTGTGCGTGTGTGCATATGTGTGTGTGTGTGTGTGTGTGTATGTGTATGCGATGAATTGTGCCAGTCTCCCCTTCCCATGTCACTGATGTTATCCAAGGGAAAGGCAAAGGGGCCGATACAGCTTGGCACCAGTGACGTCGCAACTCATTTCTACAGACGAGTGAACTGGATCAACGTGAAATAAAGTGTCTTGCTCAAGAACACAACACACAGCTCGGTACGAGAATCGAACTCACTACCTTATGACTGTGAGCCTGCCGCTCTAATCACTGAGCCATGTATATCAAAAATAACCCAAAAACCTCAACGTTCGAGTTTCGAATTTTTTTAAAATTTAAGATGTGTATTTCCTTATTGACATTTATGCTGTAACCAATAAATAATAATCCTCTTAAATCCATTAATCTGTTATGGCTTTGAAACCTTCACAGCTCTATTTTCAAAATAAAATTACGGTGATAGTGACGTTTGTAAACGCGCTTTGCGTTAAGTGGCAAAGGATCTTGGGAATACATATGCATATACATATATAATATATATGTAATATATATATATATATATATATATATATATATATATATATATATATATATATATATATATATATATATATATATATATATATATATATAAAATATACAAGAATAAGGGCAGAGAATCGTCAATTAATAATAGAATTAATAATTAACAATTCTGCCAAGTAGTTCAGTATGAAAAAAACCTTTATCGGTAAAACTATTTATCATTATAAATATACAGGGATTAGCAATTGAGTTGCTTCAGTATGTTGGAGAAGCAACTCAATTGCTAATCCCTGTATATTTATAATGATATATATATATATATATATACACATACACAAACACCACACACACACATATATATATTGAGAGAGAGAGATAAAGAAAGAAATGTTGCCTGTTCATAGGAACATAGCTGGGCTACGTAGAATACGTACATATATACATGTGCATGCATACATACATGTGCATGCATACATACATGCATACACTCATACATACACACATACATATATGTATGCATATATGAATGGATGTGTGAATGCTTGTGTGTGCGTGTTTGTGTGTTGACATCTATTCATATTGAAAGACTCAAAAACTATAATTTAAATATATGAAAGCGAACTTAATTATTCTAACAGACGCTGTGATGTGCATAAATATTTATTAATTATTTAATAACAACACCAACAAATTTCCACGACATGCCAATTAGAGTATTACACCAAAGTTCTACTTTGCGACAATTTTAACTAACAATTTGCTTCAAGTCCCCTTCGTACAGAGATTAATGAACGTTCTGCTGAATGGATTAGCTAACACTAGGATACGTCAAGGCAATCTCCGTTATTTTTCTTATCGAGGCAAAACTCATTTCAGTTTTTACTCTGTGGTTGATATTATCTCTTCTGTTTTAACTTTCACCTGCTTCAGTCATTAGGCTACGGCCATGCTGGGGCACTGCTTTGAAGAATTTTAGTTGAATGAATCAACCACAATTTATCATTAATTTTTTTTGTTTTGTTTTTGGTAAAGCCTGGTACTTATTCCATCGGTCTCTTATGCCAAACTGTTATATTACAGGGACGTAAACATGCCAACACCGGTTGTCAAGGAGGTGGAAGGGGACAGACACATAACGACACCCACACGCACAACAGATACACACACACACACTCACACAAATATATATATATATATATATATATATATATATATATATATATATATATATATATATATATATATATATATATATGCATACTGCAGGCCTCTTTCAGTTTCCGTCTAACAAATCCACTCACAAGGCTTTGGTCGGTCCGAGGCTATAGTAGAAGACACTCACCCAAGGTGCCACGCAGTGGGACTGAACCCGGAACCATGTGGTTAGGAAGAAATCTTCTTACCACACTGCCACGCCTGCGCCTAAGGATATTTTAGCTAAGCGTTCTGTCTATCGACTTCATCGCCTCTCGCCTCTTGGTTTGGAAACTTCCTATTAGACCAAACCATCGCAGTGTACGCCAACAGGGATCTCTTCTCCCCTTTCTGACCCAGTCTGTTGTGTGTTAAGATTGGGTTATATTTTCCTGTTCCTCTGTTCCACCTTTAGATTAACAAACTTATCACCGCTAACGTCTTTCATCTCCTAAGTTGATCGTACAACTGGTCGTTCTTCCATAGAATTTTGCATACTGACGTCATTCAAGTGCCATGAAAACAACTCTTGCTGAACCTTGCTCTTTTTCTTTGGACATCGCAAACGTCGTCCAGCAAGGGGCATGACAATCTAGCTTCCTTTAGCAACACAAAAACACATTATTGTTGATACGAAAGAAACATTATTGTGGATCATCGATCTCATGTCCTTGACTACATTTAGTTACTCCAACTGCTTGACAATCTTTGAATATCTCCCGATTTGTCGGGGATCTTTGTCGTTTAGTGAAGAGGATTCAACCGTTCGATCAACAGAATTACCTGCCCTTGAATTAACATATTAGCATCAAGATGCACATGTTCACAGTTTTCCCAAGTCCTGTAAAAGAACTGAGAAGGTTGGGCCTCCAACCAGACCTTTCGCGATGCCCTTAAGGCTAGGAACTTTTCAGCACTCCTTCGTATATATGTATATATTTCATATAAAAGGGTGAAGACCCATTTCGGTCATGAATACCACGGGATTGCCGTAAGAAAGTTCCCCTCCGGGGCACAAGTCCGAGCAAGGTTGTTTTGTGAAAGGCCAGCGATCACTCATGTATACCAGTTTTTCTTCTCTTCGCCACCGATGTTATCCAAGGGAAGGGCAAAGGGGCCGATACAGCTTGGCACCAGTGATGTCGCAACTCATTTATTGTTTCTATGCGGCCCGGTAATGGTCTGCGGCCCGGAGGTTGAGGAACCTTTGTATAGAAGATAAATATGTTTCTTTCTTTAGTTTTGACACGAAGGGTCTTAGTCCGAATCTACTTCCAAGAATAAGACACCTGAATACGATCGGAAACCAAACCGATCGAAATGTTATAGGTAAATATTAAAACAAAAAGAAACGTCTTATCTTTATAGAAGAGGTTAAGAATCTGAAAACTGCAATCATGTAAAGTACCAGTAATGCACTGGTTCGCACCTGTTAATGACATAGCATTACTTATCTGCGTGTCCAAGGAAAACTCTAACAGATTTATATTATTGATATTAGGGGTAACCCATCACATTGAAAAGGACACACGATTTCTCGCCTGTCGTATTCCTAGCACATTTTCCAGAGCCAATATTCAACATTGCTGTTATTGTTCAGAGGAGACTAACGACACGTGACAGAGAAATTCTAACATCTCCGCTAATTAATTAACCAGTCACTCAATCAATTAAATATTTAATTAATGATGCATTAAACGAGATGTGTTCTATAATCTGAAATGTGAAGTTATGCATATCTAACGATAAGCACTGAAGTAAATTAGCCGTCACTGTCGTATGTAATCAGATACATGTGTATAAGTATAAATAGATATCTTTCTCGTCTCTGACGAAGGCCTTATTATTTATTTATTTGTTTGTTTATTTATCTATTTATCATCTGTTTGTCTTTTGTCTTTTACTTGTTTTCGTCATCAGACTGCAGCCATTCTGGGGCATCGCTTTGCAGAACTTTAGTCGAACAAATCGCTCATTCTATCTGTTGCGTTTGCTGAATTGCTAAGTTACAGGGATGTAAGCGCACCAACACCGGTTGTCAAGCAATCGCGGTGTGTTTACGATATAAAGACACCTCCTACACCCCCCACCCACACACACACATATATGTATATACGACAGGCTTCTTTCAGTTTCCATCTACCATGTCCACTCACAAGGCTTTAGTCGGCTCGAGGCACTTGCCCACACTGGGACTGAGCCCGGAACCTTGTGACTGAGAAGCTAATTTTTTTTTTCTCGTCAGAAAGGGGGGGGCAATACTTTTGGCCCTTTACCCATGCTGATGAAAGAACAAGGACCACGTAGTGCCCATTGGTCGAAATCAGATTCAAGAATCATCTTAGTCGAGCTGTAAGTTCCTCATGAGAGCCGAGAATAAGAATGAACAACCCCAATACAATATGTGGAGATCTGATGACATTGAAAAAGAACTTTTCTACTATAAGCCACAAGAACTGAAATTTTAGGGGAAGGGACAAGTCAATGACATCGACCCCTGTACTTAACTGGTACTTAGTTTATCGACCCCGAAAGGAAAAATAGACAAAGTCGACCTTGGCGGAATTTGAACTCAGAACATAGCGGCAGACGAAATACCGCTAAACATTTCGCCCGGCGTGCTAACGCTTCTGCCAGCTCGCAACCTTGACGTTGGGAAAGAACTGACAAAAGAAGAATACCTACCGTTACATATTACTGGCTGTAGAAGTTGGCTCGCTAGGGGTTTTGTCGCGGCCTCTATTTACCTCGTAATAGTTCAGCATGGAATGAAAAGACGTAAAATAACAGCGACGATGAAAGACGCCGTCAGAAATAACTGAGGAGCATTCAAAATGGCAATGGGCAAACAGAAACGATAGATGCAGCTGTTATAACAATTCTACAAGCTGTTAAAGAAAGATTAGTAGGAAGGAGACTCAGATGGAAATAGATCTGCAATGTAAGTTGTTTCGGTGGTCTTCGTAAAAATAGATTAGCGGAAACTTTGTTTAAGCCTGGTGTATGAATTTTAGTTAAAATCTAAAGGCTCAGCGTTATCTACACAATTTTCCACTCAAAATTTCACACAAAAAAATGTTACTGGTTATTCTAAGGTTATCGTAGAATAAACTTAGCGAAGACACCGCGCAGTGGATTCGAACAAGACACCACGTGTTCGTTAAGCGAATATGTAAACCACAAAACTATATACGTAGCCAATTTTTTAGAGAAGAGGTAATGGGTGAATATATATATATATATATATATATATATATATATATATATATATATATATATATATATATATATATATATATATATATATATATATATATATATATATATATATATATATATATATATATATATATATATATATATATATATATATATATATATATATATATATATATATATATATATATATATATATATATATATATATATATATATATATTGTAAAAGGGATATATATTGTGTATGAAGACAGAAGCATTGTATATAGGTATGTGTACATAGAACCAGTAGGTCGGTGGTTTGGACAAATACATATTCTCTAGTATTCAGACGTATGAATGTGTGAATAGATAAACACATATTTATGAATGTACATACATATGCGGAGTTGGATTGATATACTGGCGTGTGAGTGTTTCGTGTGGGTGTATAGAATCGTAGATGCGTGTTTGGCGACACGTGTGTGTATACGTTTGTCAGCGAACCAAGTAGGAGGTACTCATAAATGGTTTCATTTAACCAACTATACACCCACTTATTAGAAACGAAGTCTGTCTACCTGTCTGTCTGTATGTTTGTCTATCTGTACGCCTGTCTGTTTATCTATCTATCTATCTATTTATCTATATCTAGAGAGAGAAAGAGACAGAGAAGGGAGAGAGGGAAAGTGAGATAAAAATATAGCTATATATATCTTTCTGTCTATTTGTAGGTTTATTCATCTTCGTGTATGCATACACATACGATTATGTGCATAAATGAATGCGCCCACTCACAAATCTATATTCGTTTTCACACACTCTCTTTCTATTTTTGTCTATCTATCTATCTATCTATCTATCTATCTACGTATATATATATATATAAATATATATATATATATATCGATAGATAGATAAATATGGATAATTATAAATGCATACATATATACATATGCACATATATATATACACGTATATTTATACATACATACATATATATATATATATATATATATATATATATATATATATATATATATATATATATATATATATATATATATATTATATATATATATACACACACATACATATTAATATATATATATATATATTTATATATACACACACAAACATATATATATATATATACAAACATATATATATATATATATATATATATATATATATATGCACGCACATACGCACACACGCACGTACATATATATATAGATATACGGATAAATCTATATATATGGATACGTGAAACTCAGAGTAACAGTCTTTTGTTATATTTCTGCTGCTTTTAAATAAAGCATATTACTCTACCTCTGGTATTTGAGTACTCTTTTTTCCACCTTGTTGCACATTTCATGTGCTTACTCCGGTATATAGATAGATAGATAGATAGATAGATAGATAGATAGATAGATAGATAGATAGATGTATATATGCATATGGTATATGTAAGTGAGTGTGTGTGTGTGTGTGTGTGTGTATATGTGTGTGCCTCCCCAAGTGTTTCTATACCCATGTTATTTCCCGTTATATAGCAAATGATTATTGCAAAAAAACTATTGACCGCAGTCGTATGGCTGCAACCAGTAAAAGAGATGACATAGAGTAAACACATGACTATATACACTTACTATATATATATATATACACCACTTAAAAGTGTAGGAGAGAAAATAGGGAGCAAGGTGTGAGGGGCCAGGTGGGTGGTGTGTGGTGGGCGTTTTGAATTTTTTGTTTCCTGTATCCACGTGCACTGTATGTGTGTGTGTGTGTGTGTGTGTGTGTGTGTGTGTGTGTGTGTGTAGAATTTGTAGAGATGAAGAAAAAAGGCATCATTTTGCAAGAGTTCCAACACTGCTTCGTACAGTGGAAAACGTGTCTGGACCGATGAATTGCTTCAAATGAAATGAAGAATTCTTTGAAGGCGATAAAAGTGTAAACAAGTAAAACTAGGTGAATAAAATAATATTGCAAAATTCCGGTCTCTTTTGGGTGGTCCATTGTACTATCCTTCGTAAATGTGTTTGTTCCAGTCTTAATTTCTCTCGTCATTAGTAGGCACCTTGTATTTACGACTGCTCAAATTCAAGAACGCAGAGTTACATAATCATTAATTTTAATCGTCTGCCTGATTTCTCTGATTCTCAACCGTTTATTATATCTCTCGCAGACATAAAAATAATTGCCTAAATTTCATAAATTCACAATTTTTCCGACCGTCTCATTACTCCTACATAGAATTTAAAACGTTTAATTTTGACCCTCCGAAATTCTACACACAAACGCATATCATATATGTATGCATGTATATATGTATGTATGTATGTATGTATATATGTATGTATGTATGTATATATGTATGTGTGTATGCATATATATATACATATGTGTGTTTGTATATATGCCTATATATATATACATATCTGTATATATATATATATATATATATATATATATATATATATATATATATATTCACCAAAGCGCATGAACGAAATGGAAGATAGCAATTTCGACCTTTTTTTTTTCTCCAACTTCTCTTCTTTCGAAGATTATTATACGCTTTAGCTGGCGCATTACTCAACCCCCATCCGGAATTCTAGCATCCAATTCCGCCTCCTGATTCCATTCATCCGTGAATACAGTCCCGAAATACTTAAATTTTTTCACTTCTCTCCTTGATGTTCCACTAACATGCAGATTCCGCTGGGAAGACTGTCTTAACAGCTCCAATTTCTCCGTTTTCCCAACACTAATTCTCAATCCTGCCTTGCAGCACTTGGCAACGAACCCATTCATGAACGCCTTGTCTTACGATGCTTAATAATCTTTGACTTTTAATTTATATTTTTCCAATCTCCTTTCACATAGATAATAATTCTTCATAAGTTTCTATTTCTTGCTATGATACTTAATTCCTGCAATTTTATAAGGCATATTGCGAGAATGTACAGAAAATTATTGCTCTGTGATAAGAAATTTACTTCTCAACCATACGGTTCTGGGTTCGGTTCCAGCGCGTAGTATCTTCGGCAATTGCCTTCTACAATAGCTCTGGGTCTACCGAGGCCTTGCGAGTAGAATTGGAACTCGTCGTATGTGTGCGCCCTACATGTTGATATACGTAGATTTTAACGAATCCTAAAACTGACCTATCTATCTATCTATCTGTCTGTCTGTCTGTCTGTCAGTCCATCCATCCATCTCTCTCTCTCTCTCTCTCTCTCTCTATATATATATATATATATATATATATATATATATATATATATATATGCGTGTGTAAATGGATGTAGGTAATTGTTTTATTGGACGAATTATCTGCCATCGGGTTCAATTAAAAATTATACCATTTAAAGCTTAGACAGAAAGTCTGATGCGAAAGAAAAGGACAGGAAAATTCTAGGTTGTCGAGGCCAGTACAGCTTGACAATATTAATGACTGGATGACTTGTAAGGACGCGATATTCCGTTATGCAACCATGATATAATACAAAGTATATCAAATGTTTTTATAAGTCAAAACCGTGTTCTACTGAGTTAGCAGTGCTACAGCATCATTTGTTGAGGTCATCTCTACAGATTATCTACAGAAATTAAAGCTAGCACTGATTTTTGCTACGACGTTTCGTACCTGAGACGTTAGATGTAAACAAACAATGAGATCGAAGATGAAAAAAGGGTAATGGGCGTATATACCATATTTCTGCGGGGCTTGCCCCTTTATCAGCACCCATCTAACTCTTTAATCATCCTCGAACACATTACTTAAGCAGCCACTGTATACAGCGCTGTATGGTTATTGGATCTACCAATTTTACATTTTAAACGCATTCCTAGAAGCTGGTACGTAAATACTTATGACCTGTACGGACGCGGTATTTCGTTCTGCAACCATAACATACTGTAAAGTATATGAAACGTTTTTATATGTCAATACCATGTCCTACTGTGTTAGCAGTGCGCTTTACATCACTTGCTGAGGTTATCTCCACAGAGATTTTATAGAAATTATTGCCAGCTCTAATTTTTGTTCCGACGGTTCGTACCTGAGACATTAGATATTAACAAACAATGCGATTTCATTTTTTTGTATCTGACGTCTCGGATACGAAACGTCAAATACAAAAATAAGTACTAGCTTATAATTTCTATACGACATCTGGAGAGATGAAAGTGAAAGTTAATATATTTATAGTGGGCGGCAGAGCTGCATATTCTTTTACAGTGACAAGCAAAATTGCCAACAGGGAAGAAATCTAATTATCTTGTCAAACCCTACTGACCCCTCGTTTATCAATCTGGCTCCCTCTGTTCCTTTGGTTCCCTTGTATGTATGTGATTACTTAGACCTACCCCATTCAGAATATTACAGAAATGTATGGATCTGCGAGTTACCGGAATCAATCAACATATTATATTTTCAGACAGTTTCGAAGAATCGTCTCCGACATGCGTTGTAAAAAGAAATCCTACAAAAGATTTGGAAATTAATCTTTAGCTGGTGCCAACATGGTTACAACGTGCGTCCATTGTTTCAGTTGCTGGATTCGTAAAATGCTTAGAGGATATATATATATATATATATATAGTTCAAAAACACAATAACAAAAAAACAAAAAAACAACAAGGTGAGGACGTGATATGGATAGTATTATTGGACGCTCAGGAAAGGAAAGAGAGAGTGTATGACGTTTCGGGCGTAGCCCTTCGTCGGAAAGATGGAAAGTTCGGAGAATGGAAGAACGGAGAAAGAGGAAAATGGTACCGATGCCCACGAGGTTACATGATGAAAAGACCGGAAGAGGAGGTGGTGGGGGAAAAGTTCTTTCTAAGATGGGAGAGTGAAAAAGGGAGATGAATATCGGTGCGCGTGCGTAAGTCTGCGAGTGTGTGTGTGATA
>NC_142950.1:34708840-34716340 GCF_046866305.1 Octopus bimaculoides | reverse complement strand
AATATAATTAAGTATAACTTAGACAATCTTGAATTTGATGAGAAAATAAATGTTTTTATAGGCACCGGCGTGGCTGTGTGGTAAGAAGCTTGCTTCTCATCCAAATGTTTTCCAGTTTCAGTTCCACTGTGTGGCATCTTGGGCAAGTGTCATTTACTACAGCTTCGGGCAGGCCAAAAAGCCTTGCGAATGGATTTAGAAGACAGAATTTGAAAGAAGCCAGTCTTTTGTATATATATATATATATATATATATTTGAATAATGAGCGAGACGGAAGGTGGAAGATACGAAAATGTTTATAAATCCCGACAATTGTTTCGAACCATATGCGTGTGTGCATATGTACACTATATGCACACACACACTTACACACACACAAATGCACACACATATATAGAAAAAATAGGGAGGGATTATCTATCAGGGCAAAATATTTCATAAGCTCTCTGTTGGCACACCTGGCTAACAATATTATTTTGATTAGTGAAGAAGTAATCTTTTGGTAGGGTGCCGAGTTATGGTCCATCACAATTCTATATTGTAAATCTGTGCATGGGCTTCAGGTAAACTGATTTTAACAAAGTGATTTATAAGAGATAATTTTAAATAATCGTCATTACATATCATTCCTTTATTATAGCAAATGTGGCTTACAGCTGTTTCCAGTAGTCATTATAGATCATTATTAATCAATTGAGGTAAATTGAAAGCCCTAAGTAAATTAGTGCTACTTTCATCAGAGCCATTGCTGGAAATAACAGAACACTTGAAGAATGGTTATTGTATGGGAAACAGCTGCAAGTTATATTTGCTATAATAAAGGAATTATATGTAATGACAATTCTTTTAACTTGTCTCATATATATATATATATATATATATATATATGTATGTATATATATATATATATATATATATATATATATATATATATATATATATATATATATATATATATATATATATATATATATATATATATATATATATATATGCACACATACGCACGTACATACATACATATACTGTTATGTCCGCTACAACACCTCTCCCCTTTGAGATTTTTTTCTTTCTTACAACATTGTTATTTTCTTCAGAATGCCGCAGGTAGTACCAGTCTACATTGTTTACTGGTAGCGCTACTAACACACAGTGACCTGACTAAAATCCTTCACACGGACTTATCATCATCATCATCGTTATTATTATTATTATTATTATTATTATTATTATTATTATTATTATTATCATTATTATTATTATTATCATCATTATTATTATTATTATTATTATTATTATTATTATTATTATTATTATTATTATTATTATTATTATTATTATTGTTGTTGTTGTTGTTGTTGTTGTTGTTGTTGTTGTTGTTATCATTACTATAATTGTTTTCTTCCACACAGAATTATTTTTCTCTTCAAATATATATTTATATAAAGAGGATACGATCATTATTTAACATAACGATCGTATCAAGTGACCAACATGGAAAAAAACGCATATAAGTAATAATCATTATAGATATATGATAATGTAAATATGATTATAATTGAGGTTACCGAAAAGGTATCGCCATGGGGGCTAACCATTAACCATTGATGTTTTTGCTAATTTCTTTGTTCATTTATCTTTTTACTTGTGCTATATATTATATACGATGTTGTTTTTGAGTCACTTTTGACTGCTATTTCTGGCATGGTGGTGCCTCTTCAGTGCCCTCAATTATATATATATATATATATGTGTGTGTGTGTGTGTGTGTGTGTGTGTGTGTGTGTGTGTGTGTGTGGAGGCACAATGGCCCAGTGGTCATTTCCAGTCTTTACTTCTATGTCTAGGGTAGGTACCACTGGTTTCATTACATATAATGTTATCTAACTTCTTTCTAGCACCCCGGTATACCCGAACCCTATCTCTCTGATCATATTCAGAGAATTGCAAGCGATGCATGAAGTTCTGTACATGTTTCTTCGTTTCATAGGGTTTGTATGGTGGGGACACGTTGTTCATTATCCTTACTAAGTCTGCTATCAGTATGTTAATTCTCATGTTGTGTGACAAAGCTGAGTTCTTGTGAACAACATATTTCGAAGCTATGGGTTTCATGGAAAATCCTAAATCATTGAGAAAGAGGATATTTTGAATAAATTAGCCATAATTTCAACTCGATTTAAATAATTCGATAAAAAGATAAGATGAAACCGCTTCATATAAATCAGAATATAAATGTATAACCGAATGCAACGTGAAACCACAAAGGGTTTTGTATTTCAATCGTTTCTTAGCTGTAATTGCTGGGTTAGCATTAGATGTAATACATACTGTATAAATGTCGTCGTCGTGGCACTTCGTCGGTTGCGACGACGAGGGTTCCAGTTGATCCGATCAACGGAACAGCTTGCTCGTGGGAGATTCAGCGTGACACAGAGTGTGACAAGGCCGGCCCTTTGAAATACAGGTACTACTCACTTTTGCCAGCTGAGTGGACTGGAGCAACGTGAAATACAGTGTCTTGCTCAAGGACATAACGCGTAACCGGGAATTGAACTCACGACCTTACGATAGTGAGCCGAATTCCCTAACCACTGAGCCACGCGCTTTCACATATATATATGCATATACATATATGTGTATGCGTGCGTGTGTGGCCGTGTGTATAATAGGTTGCTGTGTCTTCCAGTTCATTAGACGCAGTGGTTTTTGAAGTATATCTACTTAACTTCCTCAATACTCTCATAAATATTATACTCCCTACGACCCGTCTCCCCAAACAATCTCCGCAAACTGATCACAGCTGCTACCATTCTCTCTCTCTCTCTCTCTCTCTCTCTCTCTCTCTCTCTCTCTCTCTCTCTCTCTCTCTCTCTCTCTCTCTTTCTATTTCTCTCACTCTCTCTCTCATATGTTTTGTTTCCTGTGACTCCCTGTTGCAATAACTTATATTCTATAATGAAAAAAACAAAAACAACTCATAAAGCAGTGATGTTAACATTTCTGCTGTTTAATTAGTGATTTCTTGGTTCCATTTAATTAGTACTTTAATAAACCTGCGCCTCCCTTCGTTCCAATCCCGATCACAAACTGTCTGCTCCATTATTTGTACTTCGACTAAAGCAAACCAATATTAAAGGGGGTTCGATTGAGAGTTTAGTGATCTCTCTCTCCCTCTCTTTCTCAATGAGAGTTTAGTGATTGCTCTCTCGATAACGAGTTTAGAGTTTGCGGTCTCACGCTGCTTCTCTTCGCAGATAACGTTACCAGCGGGAGAAGCAGTGAGAGACCGCAAAGTGTCTTTTCCTCTTTTAAGACGCTTCAAGAGGGCTTCGAGTCAAATTAAACTGCTATTTCTAGCAGCCCGAACGGTGACCACGTAAAGGTTGGCTCACTCTTGAGAAAAGTCCCTTCAGCAAATCGATGGAATGAAATACCGTTCCAGTATCGTGTTTCGATAGTAGAGCCCTACCTGTCACTAACACCCTGGTCTCTTCTGTCTAAGACTGGATGACGTTGTATATTTTATATTCGACCATTTCATTAAGATTCTCACAAAAGCATTTCTCTTTATTGATTTTCTTCCTCTTCGTCCCCGTCTCTTCATTTGCTTTCGTTTAAATCTATATTGTTTTATGATCCAACTTCCATATTAATGACATTAACAAGCGACACATGTCGCTTCGTGATGAATAAAAACCATTTCACCATTTCGGGAAACATAATCTGTAGTAGTTTCTATGAAGGCGCAGGAGACATTCTTTTCTACTCTAAACACAAGGCCCGAAATTTTGGGGGAGGGGGCCAGTCGATTAGATCGATCCCCAGTATGCAACTGGTACTTAATTTATCGACCCCGAAAGGATGAAAGGCAAAGTCGATCTCAGCGGAATTTGAACTCAGAACGTAAAGACAAACGAAATACCGCTAAGAATTTCGCTCGGCGTGCTAACGTTTCTGCCAGCCTGGTTCCATGGTTTGTTGCAGCCTGACACTTTCAGCATCGCGACCACCCCCACAAATTTTGACAAGCGATACCATCTTATGCATGTGTTATTGCCGTTTATCATTCTATGACAGACAGCTATCACGCAGAAAACGCTGGCTTACGGTGGAAATGATTCTCCTACTGGCTTCACAGTTGTTAAAACACACTCAAAGTAGAATCTGTCACCAGTTCTGCAAAGAAAAGATTCTGGAGCATCTCCTCAAAGTTCAAATCCAGAAAAATTCCTTAAAACAATCTAAATCACAGTTATTCACTGTATTTGCACAAAAAGTGCTGCCTGCCTTTAATGCTTTTTGTTCTTTGATTAACAAGAACTTCCTAGCACATTTTTAGGGGGAAAACTAGGATCTTTCAACATTCTTGTCATGGTCCGTTTCAGCTAAACTCTCTTGTTAGTTCCTGCAGACTTTTCTTTCTTTCCTGAAGTAAGAATTTCACTCTTCTTACATCTGTGTTTGTAGAAGTTCAAGATCCATTGTCTTTTTAGTAAACAGAGAAGTAGGAATTTAGTTCTTTCCGGTTTTTTTTTATCAGTAGTTCCTAGATTTCAGTACTGTGTCTGATTTACGACTTTTAATATCTCTATAAGCATGGACTTCCCTCTCTCTAATACAAAAGAAAATAATCGCGAATCAATCAAGCTAACCAAGATGTAATTAGAGCTAGTTACACACAACAAATCTAAACATTAAAAACAAAAACTATTTCCGCATTTCCATTACAAAGAAACCTAAAAGTACATTAGTTGACATTTTCAATACATTTTCCAAATTATTTTCTTATATGTAAAAACAAAAAGGTTAAAACCGTCTTTTCATCGATTTCTATTCAATTTTAATTTCTTCTGTCTTACCTGAGATGTTGACACTTAACGATAACGGATGAAAATCGGGAAATATTTTTTTTCAGATTAACTCGACGCGTAACTTTGTAAAACATTTTTTCTTTCCAAACAAATGCTATAAAAGGACATTTGGAGAAAGTATTGCAGCATTTGGAACAAATAACCAATATAAAGTAACTTTCAGTTAAAATGTATTCAAAGAATACGCCTACGTATCGAGTTCTGCAATATATATCCAGGGTGTCCAAAAAGTCTCTCCGCAGTAAGTATTTTATTGCAAAATAAATTTTGGGTTGTCCGGAAAGTTCCTGCCGATTTATAGTAGTTAGCTTTACGTTCCTATAACCTGTGTTAATTCTGTAACCCTTTAAAATGGAAGATAAGAAAGTTTTGTGCAGTACTTTCAATTGACAATGCTTTTCCGTATCAAAGGTTTCGATTTGGTTTAACACGTCATGATAAACAACACCCTTTATACCCTACCAAACACAGAGCATAACTTTCTTCGATTTTAGTCTTGTGTGAGGTAGGGGTTTTTTTCCTTTTCCTTATGTGCTACCCCATTGCCGTTTGCGTTGGAGATGATTATAGAGAACCCCACATTTCATCGCTTGTGATGACTCTACCCAGGAAGGGGTCAATAAAAAATCTACTCTTCAATGACAACACTCGGGCAACTCTTGCAATAAGCAACTCTTTGATTAAGCTGTGAAGCACCCGGATGATGTGAAGCACCCGGATGATGTGAAGCACCCAATGACTAAGTTTACACACTTCCTAGTTCATGCTTAGCGGCATTTCTTCCGTCTAAGGCAGCGAGCTTGAGGAATCGTTAGTACGCCGAGTTAGTACTTAGCGGCCTTTCATCGTTTCGGGGTTGATAAAATAAGTACCAGTTGAACATTGGGGGCCGGTTTAATTGACTAATCCCACCCCCAAAATTGCTGGCCTTGTGCCAAAATTTGAAATCGATATTTCTTTCGTCTTCTTTATATGATTTCCTTATAAATACTTTTTCAAATGATTTTTGTATAAACAAGAAAAATATTTTACTTCTTTTTTTCTTCTTAAACTACTTCTATCGTCCCTGGCTTTAGTGTTTGTATTTCATTAAATTTAGATTGTTTCTGTCGTAGGAAATGGAGTCAATATTGTTATTAGTACTGATATAAAACTTCATTAATTAGTTAAAGTGTTAATTTAATTCTAAATTAAATCTTCATTGCTATACAGGGTCTGTAGATGTCTTTTCTTTAAATAAAACAACAGATATTTCAACGTTTTACGTCATAATACTCAATATTAATCCGTTCTTAGCACGCCGGACAAAATGCTTAGCGGCCTTCCGTTCGTCTTTACGTTCTGAGTTGAAATTCCGCTGTGGTTGACCTTGCATTTCATCGTTTCGGGATCGATAAAATAAGTACCAATTGAGCGCTGGGGTCGATGTAATCGACTGGCTTTCTGAAATTGCTGGCCTGTCTGAGTTGCTTACATCGCATGAAACTATTAGTATCACACAAATACAATATATACTGTGTTGATCTTACCATCACGGAACAGGACACTGTGTGTGTATTTGGGTGGGTTTTTGTGTGTGTGTGTGAATGCATATATGTATATTTATATGTAACTGAGCCGAGTAACAGAGATGGGTAGCTCAGCTAGTTTCTTGTTTACTAAACCTCGCTTTACACACTGTATTAGATATTGCTGGTTTTATAACGTAAATATTCAATGTAAAACATGTCGGTGGCGCCACGACGTAGGATCTTAGGAAAAGCAGTTTTCTCTCCTTTCATTTCTCAAAACTCACGCTTGTCGTTATTCGAAAGCAAATTAAAAGAATATTGAAACAGCATCAATAACAACAACGGCATCAACATCAGCGGCACGTAGTGAGTGAATGCAATCTACCGAGATATTGATTGCACGTCTCAGACTTAGAGAAACAATGACAAATTTAATTTCCAATTCGATTGTGTTTGTGCGTTGAGGGTGGGGTGAATGTAAGTGCGCACACGCGTGTATGTACACTGTTCAGCCATGTGACTGTCTTCATGGGACGGTTCGGCTCGGAACACAACTTAATGAAATTTCGTTTTCATTCTAATAAATGAAAGAAAACGGGGGTTTAATGTCCGTTCACCTTCAATTTCGCCAAATTAAGCAAATTGAGTAAATTGTCTCACATGCACAACACTGTTGTGTATGGAATATCGCAGTGTGGCAGCGGTGGCGGTGGCGGAATGCAGCAGTCTCTAAATTTTAAGCGTACATTTCTTATTAAGAGATGGCATCCTTTCATATTTGAGCATAAATTCCTGTAATTGTAACGATGTGTCATACGGATGTAACGGGAAGATTTTCATGACTATTCTATTCAACATACTGCCATGTTTATCTTTGGCATGTTGATAGCGTATCGATGTACTCACGCCAATGCACATCCATTCTCTCTACTACACTTCTAGCAGTTTTACCATTACATGCTGTATTGAAGGTGAATGCGTGTACCTATGTGCATATAAATATGCTAGTTTCTCTCCTGATATAAAGGTACACACACACACATATATATGGTTGAAATTGACAGAAAAACAAAAGACGAAGACAGGTGTCGGGAAAGTGAGAAAGTCTTTTACG
>NC_142950.1:34681340-34698840 GCF_046866305.1 Octopus bimaculoides | reverse complement strand
TCCTCTTCCTACTACTACTACTACTACTACTACTACTACTACTACTACATCTTCTGTTGTCCCCTCTTTTCCTTTTCTTCGTTTCTTTGGTGACGTAGTTCTGTTCTTTTTCCTTTCTAGATTTGATCTTTTATATATTTAATATTGGATTATTTTCTTTCTGTTTTTCCTTTTTTTGTTGCTAAATAAAAATCTATTTTATATCTAAAATGAAAATTTAACCAAAGAATTGACAATAAAACAACCAGCTTTATTCTGTGGAAAAGAGAACAAAAAAAAATTAAAGAAAAAGTAGCATTTGTCAGCTGATATAATAATGTCAAGAAATTGAAAGATTTTGGAAAAATCAAGAACTAAAATTTTTTTTTTTTTTTTTAACAAATTGATTCTAATAAAAAGGGATTCATTTCGTTGCAAAAATGCAATTCCATTGGAATAAAATCTTTGAAACATTACTTAAAAAATTATAGCGAGATATCAAGAAATATCATAATGGAAGATAAACGAATGAGAGCAGCAAAAGTCTTGTAAAAGTGTGGAACCAGGGGAATGAAAATATACAATGTTCTTCTACTTGTTACAGTTTTGCAGTGCGGCCAAGCAGGGGCATCACCCTGAAGGGGTTTAGTCAGGCTAATCTAACTCAGTGCTTATTTTATTTAAGCCTCATACTAGTTTTATAGGTCTCTTTTGCCGAACCGCTAAGTTTCGGAGACGTAAACAAACCAACTGCGGTTGTCAAGCAACGGATAATTTTGCTGCAGTAAAACCCTAAGAACCATACTTTCAGTAACTGGGAACGCTCGTTCGGCTAAGCATGGGCATCATGTAAGACTAACTGAATGCAAAATTCCTTTCGTAGTTGAGTTCGTAACAAGTGAAGAAGCTTTAATTATAGATACATGGCGTACATAACATGTAGAATGGCTGGCAGCTATAACAGATGAAGATGTAAAATGGCTGGTGGCAAGTTGTGCATCTTCCCAGGTTTTCAACTTTTGCGAAACTTTTCCAAGTTGCTTTAGTCAGCGAAAGGAAACGGCTATAGGCTGTTTCAGATGAAAGAAGCTGTAGTACAATGGCCGCCGACAAATGAGCTGTTTTCGTAGTGATTGGTGGCTGTAATGAATGGGGAAATGTGGTTTTTGTTTCATGGCTATTATATACAGGGGTGGGCAAAAGTAGGTACGCAGTTATGATTAGGAATCATTATGTTATTATAAAAAGAATTAGATAAAAAGAACCTAAAATCATAAAATTCTTATCGTAAAACGGAAATAGAAACAAAGGCGCAGGAGTGGCAGTGTGAGAAGAAGCTTGCTTCCCAACCACATGGTTCAGGGTTCAGTCCCACTGCGTGGCACCTTGATCAAGTGTCCTCTACTATAGCCACGAGCTGACCAAAGCCTCGTGGTTGGATTTGGTAGAAGGAAACTGAAAGAAGCCTGTCGTATATATTATTTATGTCTGTATCTTCCCACCATCGCTTGGCACCCGATTTTGGTGTGTTTAACTCCCCGTCACTTAGCGGTTCGGTAAAAAAAGAGACCACTAAAATAAGTGGTCATCATCATCGTCATTATCATCATCATCATCTTCGTCATCATCTTCGTCATCATCATCATTATCACCATCATCAACGTCATCGGCGTCGTCGTCATCGTTACCATCATATTCATAATCCCTTTTCCATCATAATCATCTTCATTGTCGATATCGTCATCATCAACACCATCATCGTCGTCTTCGTTGTCCTGGTCATCATCATCATCATCATCATCATCATCAGCACAACCATCATTGATTCGAGTTGTTTTATTTGCATTACAGGAAATCGATGAAAATCCCACGTTCACAGGTGTCGGCGGCACGTGCCAGTGGCCGTTTCCTTGGGTGTTGTGGCGCGGAAGAGGATGGTTTCAAGGGGCTATGGCAATCGCATCCCTAAGCGTCAAGTGTTTGGAAAAAGTCATCCCTGGTTACCGTAAATTCGAAGAATCATTTCAGGAAGATTACTTTGGTACGGCGTTTTATTATTATTATTATTATTATCATTATTATTATTATTATTATTATCATTATTATTATTATTATTATTATTATTATTATTAATTATTATTATTATTATTATTATTATTATTAATTATTATTATTATTATTATTATTATTATTATTATTATTATTATAATTATTATTATAATTATTATTATTATTATTAATTATTATTATTATTATTATTATTATTATTATTGTCATTATCATTATTATTATTATTATTATTATTATTATTATTATTATTATTATTATTATCATCATCATTGTTATTATTATTATTATTATTATTATTATTATTATTATTATTATTATTATTATCATCATCATTGTTATTATTATTATTATTATTATTATTATTAATATTATTATTATTATTAAGGCGGCGAGCTGGCAGAAACGTTAGCACACCGGGCGAAATGCTTATCGGCATTGTCTTCCGTCTTTACGTTTTGAGTTTAAATTGCACCGGGATCGACTCTGCCTTTCGTCCTTTCGTGATCTGTGAAATAAGTAACCAGTCGGGCACTGGAATCAGCATAATAGACCCCCGAAATTGCTGTCCTTGAGCCAAAATTTAAAATCATTATTATTATTATTATTGGATCCTTTTAGCAAAGATTTCGTACATCGTTTCCATTTTCATCACGCCATTAATATCACCATCATCATCATCATCATCATCGCCATCGTCGTCGTTATCGTCATCATTCTTCACTTCAACTTCGTTTTTGACTGTCAACCATAATCACCCACGATTTCATTACATCCGCCATTTGTCGACTGTTCTCACTCTCCAGTTGTCAGTTATCTGTCGTTATATCGTTGACAGATGATTTCTGTCGTCTGCCATGCTCCATCCATTGTCTGCTCTCTATTGTGTAAACATTTTTCGTCTGCCATTCATCGTTCGTTATATGTTTTTAAACACTTGTTGTCTGTTAGCTACCGCCGAACGTCTGTCTTCTCCCTATTGGCTGGTGCCTGATATCTCTCATCTGTCATCTTCCATTGTATCTATTCCTTTGTCAGACTCTAAATCTAGTTTATTTTGATCTAATTTAAGTCAGGAATTATCCAATAAAATAAATAGATGTTTCCTTCTTGAATCATGCTGACTGATAAGGGACGCCGGTTTCCCGGTTCCAATGGCGTTTATATTCACCACCTGAACGGGACGCCAGTCCGTCGCAGGATTAACTCATTTTTGCTGGCCGAGCGAACTGGAGCAACGAGAAATGGAGTGTTTTGCTCAAGAGCACAACACGTCGCCCGGTCCAGGAATCGAAACCACAATTCTACGATCACGAGACCAACACCCTAACCACTAAGTCACGCGCCTCCACCACCCTATATCGCCCGTTGTCTTATTTATACAATGTTTTCTGTTTAATATTTGAACGAGAGACTTTGAGTTTTTTTTCTTTGTTTTTTTTTTCTTTTATTCATATTGTGGTTCTATTATATCTTTGCTTATTTATTCTGTATCTTTTAGCAGGACTTTGACTTCATATAATCATAAAAGCCCAGGATTTCATGTTTTTTTGTTTGTTTTTTCCTTATTCTCTGTGACAATGTCGCTAATCAATTGTCTTAACTTTTCCTTGATCACTCTAACCTTTCTTCTGTACATCGTATTGTCTGCCGTTGGATTCATTTCACTTACGTTTCAGTTGTCTTTCAGCATTTGTCCGTCAGTCTTAAACACATCTGAAACATATTCATTTCCTTACAAATATTTCCCAATCATATTTTTTTCTTCTATTCTTTCCGTTCTTTTTTTCCGTAATCATGCAGACAGTTCGCCAGATACAACTGATTCTTAGTGGAGGATTTCCCTTACAAACCAGATATAGTTATCATCCGTTCCTTCCATTTAATCATGTTCTTCACAAGACGTTTTTTTCCTCCATTCCCCTCCCGTCCTTCTCTTCTCCATCCAACCATTGTAATTTCTTTAAGTACTTCATCTCCCAGTTGTTGGAGTTATTCTCTTATATTGCTCATGTTGATGTATTGATCAATTTCAATGCTACCGTAGCCATCTTTTGTTAGCTATTATTCTATTCATCAACAACTCGTCGTTTTTTTTTGTTTTTTTTTGTTGAGTTTGTCGCTTATTATTTTTCTCTCAACATTACAATATTAGTATTACTTCCTTTCGGCATTACCATATTAATATTGTTTGCATTTCGTTTATGTTTTTCATGCTTGTGTATTCTTTTAAGCTTTCTGATTGTTTGGCTAACTACTTAGTTCCCAACATAATTGTCCAGATATCATCTCATTTGTCCGCAGCTATTTACAACTTCCGTTTCATTGCTTCATTTCTTCCCCACATTCAATAAATTTTTGATATTTTATTTCAACTGCTCAAATAAAGTACAAATCACTGATAATATCTGCGTGCAAGAGGGAAACTTTAGCGACAAATCACGACGTTTTCTTATCGCATCGCAGACCATTTTCTCTCCACTGATTTTTCTAAAGTAATTGTCATTTGCTGGCTTTTAATTATTTTGTATAAATCTTTTCTTAAAACATTTGTTTTTCTCGCAATAATTTTCAATCTACCTTTGCTTTCTTTTTCTCTTCATCATCCCATTCTTCTTCTTCTTCTTCTTCTTCTTCTTCTTATTATTATTATTATTATTATTATTATTATTATTATTTCTTCTTCTTTTTCTTTTTCTTCTTCTTCTCCTCTTCCTTCTTCCTCTTCTTCTTCTTCTTCTTCTTCTTCTTCTTCTTCTTCTTTATTGCTGATGTTAGTTAGGCGGAGAACTAGCAGATTAAATTAGTACTACATGAGTACTGGACGGTAGGGGTTCGATATAAACGGCTGGCCTCCTCCCCACAAATTCAGGGCTTTGTGCCTATCGTGGACAGAATTATTATTATTATTATTAGTAGTAGTAGTAGTAGTAGTAGTCCATTTGGCACGGCGATTATTTCTACCGCCTTTATTCTGTGACTAGTTTCAATAATCAGCCTGTTGTCACGCCGTGGGATCGAACCTGGAGCTAAACGGGATGCAAAGCGAACACCTTAACCACACAGCTTAGCTACGCTCTAACTTCGATTACCTCCTTTCATTCCATTAAATCCTTTCTCTTCATTTCTTTTTATTTTTTTGTTTTTCCTTGTTTCTTAATTTCTTCATTTTTTTCTTTTAATTTTACGCTAATATTGTTTTCCTTCTGATAAAAGTCAACGAAACTTCAAAAGTGCAATCGTTTATACGTGAAAGCGATGTACAAATATACTCTGTGTTTACACGATCTACCAGTAGTGTTTGTACAATGTGTTAATTGTGTATATGCATGATTAATCGGTGTGTTTGTTTTATTTATTAACAATATATTAATGACGCGTACGTTTACAATCAATTCGTTGCTGGTATGTGTATGTATGCACAATCTATCAGTAGTTTGTGTATGTGTAAACTGTATGTGTAAATTGTATGTGTAAACGATAGATTAGCAGTTTGTGTATTTATACACAACTAATTAACAGCGTTCGTAACAATGAAATTATTATATAAACAATATACTGTGTGTGTGTGTGCATTTGTGAGTGTGTGCATTTGTAAACAATACATTAATGGTGTGTATATTTAAAAAAAATAATCAGTAGTGTATGCATACAATTAAAGCTGACTACGGTGGGATTTGAACTCAGAATATACTGACGAACGAAATACTCTTAAGCTCTTTGCGCTAACGATTCCGCCAGCTCACCGCCTTACACACATGTAATATGATATCTCAAATATTTGTGTGTGATTGTGTGCATGTGTATGTGTGTATATATATGTGTGTGTGTGTTTAATGAACGACAGTATATACGAAGGGGTGCTTTGGGTAAAAATATACAGGAGGATCACTTAATTATGAATTTATTCACCATTTTCCCCTCTCAGATTCACACACTTATTACAGCAGTCCTTTAGTTTTTCTAGGCTATGTAAAAGAACTTGAAAGGTTGGGCCTCCAGCCAGGCCTTTCGCGATACTCTTAAAGCCAGGAACTTTCCAGTTCCCCTTCGTATGTATGGATGTTCTAAGTACTACGTGGGAGAGATGAAGGAAGGGGCACGGCAGTTAAGTGCAGTGCATTTGTGTGTGTGACTTGTATACGTGAATGTAGACGCTCAAGTGTGTTTGTTTGTGTGTAAATGCAAATGTAGAATGTGGATAGAGTTGTAGAGATGGCCAATAATTCACTGAGTTATTTGTTGTATTAAATGTATTTGCTGCAACTTAAGTAATTATAAAGAGCTACTTAATGGGAAATTTAATCTTTGATGTCGAGGGTTATAACAATTTGGGAGAGACAATTAATAATGGCTGCAAGGCGAGGAAAGAGAAGAGCCGGAGCGGTTGTGGTGGTGGTTGGTGGTGGTGGTGGTGGTGATGGTCATAGTATGAGGGAAAGGTGGAGGAGGCGATTGTATGGATATTTGAATGTAATTAAATGTATTAGAAAATATCCCTGAGAGTGAGAGGAAAGACTGACTGGAGGTCGATGTGTGTATGTATGTATGTACGTATGGATGGATGGATGGATGGGTAGGTGGGTGGATGTAGGTATGTAAGCATATATATATATACATGTGTGTGTATGTATAAATATATATATGTGCGTATGTATGTGTATAGGTATGTATGTTTATGTACGTGCATGAATGTATAATTATGTATGTATGCATACATACATTTGTGCACGTGTGTATGAGCGTATGTTTAAAGATATGTATGCCTATGTACCTCGATGTGTGTATACATGTATATATATGTGTGTGTGCGCGTGTGCATGTGTGTGCATGCGCATACGTACGTATGTATGCATGTGTGTGCATGCGCATACGTACGTATGTACGTATGTGTATAATGTATGTATATATATATATATGTATGTGTGTATGTCTATTTATGTATGTAATGTACGTGTGCGTTTATGGAAGAATTTGTAAGGAATCTAAGTGTGGAAATGCTAATGATTCCGCATAGTAACGAGGATGAGTAGAGGTTGTTATATGTGTGTATGAGGGATGGCGGGGGGGGGGTAGTTAGCGGAAGTGTTGCGAAAGGGAGACATGGAGGGAGTAGGGAATAATAGCCTCTGGTGGTCGTGGTGACGATAGTGGTGGGGTTGTTGAAGTTACAAACACATGAATAAGCAGAGAGACACACCACGCACTCACGCGCGCGCGCAATACACACACGCGCACACACATACACACGCAGAGGGTTACGTGTGTGATAGGTATACAGGCAAGCACATAAACACATAGACACAAATGTGATTACATATGCAAGGATGCATCTATATAGACACAGATATATATATATATATATATATATATATATATATATATATATATATATATATACGTACAGGTGTATAAACGTAGCTGGTAATTTATATAAGTAGATAAACTAATAGACATATCTATGTAACTGTAAATATATACTATTGACGTCATAAAAAATCGAAAAGCATAAGAATTCGAAAAAAAAAACAAAACGAGAAATAATTTTTCTTTGGAACGGTGCATCTTCAAGCAGATAGAGCTATATATAACAGTATGTAAATAATAGGTATAAAAAAAAAACACTTTTATATAGAAAAAGTCGAAGGATGTGCACGAGTAGCCTACGATTTTTTCTAACTGTCTTTTTTACTGCCTTTATCTGCTTCGAGAGCAACCATTTCAAAAGAAATTTTATATATATATATATATATATATATATATATATATATATATATATATATATATATATAAAGAAAGAGAAAATGGAGAGAGGGAAGTTAACAATTGTTTATTATTAACACCAAATTAATCATCATTCTTTACAGGTGTTTCAGTTAATTGAAACAGCGTAAGGCATAATGATTAATTTGGTGTTAACAATAGACAAATTAAGTTGCCAATCTCCATTTTCTTTTTTTTTTTCTTTTATACGAATAAAAACAATATGTTTTTACATATATAAGAATTATTTTAAGGAAATTCATTCCCACAAAATACTAGGTATTGAACCAGTATTTTCTTGGATGCAACCATCCCTTCATGAGGTTGATACAGCTTCTATCGCTTTAGTGACGTACATATTTTTGTCACTCGGTTGAAAAATTGCTAACAAGCCACCCTTATTTACACACACACACACACACACACACACACACACACACACACACACACACACATATATATATATATATATATATATATATATATATATATATATATATATATATATATGCATTCATATACGTAAATGCACGCACACACATACACACATATATATATGCGCACAGACTATATATTGAAGACACGAATGCTTTCGTCTTTTGTCCATTTTCTTAACGACTTTTCTTTTTTAGTAGGCATTGTGTTTGATTTCGTATTCTGAAACAATTGTGTTCCTAAATTCATCAAAATGGCTTGTTATTCGCTCATAATGCTAAATTTTCAGCCAAAAGTTAATGCTCACATTAACAACAGACAAAAGTAGTTACCGGACTTAAGCATAATAAAATAATGGAATCCGGTGTTAATGATTTTATCAGTTATAACAGTATTCCTATGATCTTCTGCGGCCTTGTAGCAAAGCGCACGAGCAACACATCATTATCATTATGAGAAAGAAAATGGATGTAAATGCTCAGAACGGAAGCAGAAAGGGACTTGCCGGAAATGGAAAGAGGCAGAGACGGAGAGACAACACAAAGAAAATCGTGGAGATGGAAATTCTAGAGAGATGTAGAGTGATAGAAGAATAGAAACGAGGGATATCTCCAATGAGAGTGTAACAGAAAAGAGAAGAGAGGAAGTAAAGAGAAAGAAAATAACATTTAGAAACTAAACAAGCAAGTGAGAAAATATGGCTTGCATTTCTTGTCTTCCAATTCGTCTTGGGAGTACATATATCCTTTTCTCTACCGTTACCTGTTCAAGGATTTCGCCGAACAATTTTCTCGAATTTTCTTTTTTTCTCTTTTTTACGTTGCACCTGTGGCACTTTTGTTTTAACTTGTTTCCTTTTGTTTTATAAGCAATTTAATTGAATGACTTTTTATTTTGATTGAAAAATACCTGTATTTTATTCAACTTTTATCGCAAATAAGTCTACGCATTCCTTCTTTCTGTCCCTGTTGCTGTTCGTCTTAACCTTGAATTCCCCTCCTGTCCTTGCGATTTATAATCGTTCTCATCGTCAAAAACAAACTCTGGGTTCTCTCCAATTCCTGTTCCTCGTTTCTTCTTCTTATTATTCTCTTCATTATAATTATTATTGAAGACGTTGTAAAATATCCAATATCGTGATGTTGTGGATTGAAGATATTGTGTCTACCGGGGGTTTGTACTGTTTGTCAAGTCACAACGAAGACCTCAGACAGACGGTATTTTATGAAATATGCGTGAAGTTCCAAGTAATGCCAATATTTGCAATACAGCTAGATTGTAGGGTATTTCTAAAGTTTCCAGACGTTTGACTCTCGTAGATGCCACATCATATCGATCTCAATTCTCAGGTCTCCATATTTATCCATCTTTTTTTCCTTCCTCTCATCATATGTTGATCTCCTGGCTCTGCCACGTCATTTATTAGGTACTCTTGTTTGTCCATCCAAAAGGTTACAATATCCGGCAATCGGTGCTCTAACACATTGTCTGTTTGGAAGTTAAAGTCCATGAAGGTCTTTATTATTATTATTATTATTATTGTTATTATTATTATTATTATTATTATTATTATTATTATCATCTTTCAGTTTTGTTTCCATTCCTTGCCGAGTGTCTTCCTGACACTTAGGGCAGGTGATTATTATTATTATTATTATTATTATTATTATTTTACACATGGCCAGATATTTGTTGCAAGGAAACAGTTGATTAAATCTATCCTAGTACTCGAGAGAAACTTTATTTTATCGACCCCAGTAGAGCTAGAGGTAAAGAGGAACTCAGAAATGTTTGAACTCGGAACGTAAAGGTCCGCAGAAAATAATGACAAAGCATTTTCACCGACATTTGTTCAACAGATCTGCTACCCCAGAAACCGTGAAAATTCCACATTTTATTAATTTTGCTGTTTTATCATTGTGCCAGTATTAACTTTATTATTTTATTATTTTATTATTTTTGGCTAAATAAATTTATAATCTTCTTAACATTGATCCATCATGTGAAAAATGTCGATTACGGCTTCGATATCCTTCCATAGTTAAGTATGTAAAGCCCACCAACACTCGAACTTACTTAATCATGTGAAAAATTTAGATCACGACGTTGATTGTATTCCATAATCATAATCCTAGTTATTTATCGTCTGAAAACACTACAACAGTTAGTTATAGATTATTGTTTCTTTAGATGCCACAAAGGCGAAGTATAAGAGAACAACAAGAATTTTATTGATGACGATGGTAATAACGATCTCAATAATACTAATAATAATAATAATAATAATAATAATAATAATAATAATAATAATAACGATAATAAAGAAAAGAAAGGGAAACTTAATAATGTTCTTAATGATATCCTTGTTGCGTTGATATGTGATGATTTCCATGGAGATATATATTTGTGTGCTATTTGAACGGCTGCAAGATATGGCTACAAAAGAAGAAGTGAAGAAATAGTAGAGATTGTTGCATTACAAGTTGCAACCAAATGAGAGACGAATCTCGAATGGAGCGATTAAGAAATACAACGGAAAAAATGGCGTCGTCAACAATTCTCATTCATTCACTCATTCTCTCTTACTTTCTTTCATTTTTAATCGTCACTATCTATTGGTGCGCATATGTGTATGTGTGTGTAGTGTGTGTATGCATTTATGTGTGTATATATATATATATATATATATATATATATACACACACAGATACATGCATACATACACTAAGAATAGACGAAAAAGGAAGCTACATAAATACATGCAAACTTATACCCATTTATACATTCATCGTGTTTAGAACATACATATATATGTATATACATATGTATATATGTATATATGTATATATATATATATATATATATATATATATATATATATATATATATATATATGCATGTATGTATATATGTGTGTGTGTTATATAATATATTATGCAATAATTGTTATATAATGTAATACAATTTCACCCCCACCTGTACGCATACATATTCAAACATGATATACGTGTGCGTGGGTGTGTAAGTGTGTATGTATACCTGTCTATATTTATGTAAATATGTGTGTATGTGTGTGTGTGTGTGTGTGTGTGTGTATATATATATATATATATATATATATATATATATATATATATATATATATATATATATATATATATATATATATATATATATATATATATATGCATGTAAGACAGGATTCTTTCAGTTTCCATTTATCAAATCCACTTGCAAGGCTTTGGTGGACCGGGGCTACTGTAGAAGACACCTCTCCAAGGTGTCACAGTGAGACTGAACCGAGAACCATGTGGTTGGGAAGCAAGCTTCTTACCACACAGCCACGCCTGCGCCTACATCTTTATGCAGAATCAGTCTGACCCAAAGAGTAACAAGCTTTTGCCTACTGAATTATAGATATAGCCCATTCTGATAGGCTTCCACGTAGTTTCCGTCCGTCCAGTTTCCACTTCCAAATTTTTTGACGGACTTGGGTTACAGTAAAAGACGCATAAACAACATACCAATGTGCGGGATGGAACCTATGCTCTGATGATCGCATGATTGCGAGGCGTAATTATTAACTACGCGCCCATGCCTACTATACATATGTAGTCACAGGGTCACAGACAGACAAACAGACAGAGCAATGGTTTGATAGATAGATAGATAGATAGATAGATAGATAGATAGAAAGGAAAAAAAGGTGCACACTGTCACCCACATACACATACACACTCGCATGCATATACACACATTACACTCATCACATACATCCATATATACATACGTATGCATACAGGTACGCACACACATATCTGTGCATGTATATATGTGTGTGTATGTATGTGTGTTTATATATATGTATATATATATATATATATATATATATATATATATACATACATAAATACATACATATATATATGCATATATATATATATATGCCTGTGTGTGTATGTATATATGTAATATGTATGTGTATGTATATATATATATATATATATATATATATATATATATATATATATACATGTGCGTGTGTATGTATGGAGAGAGTGAAAGAGAAAGCTGTGCATTTATGTACACTCAAAGTTTCTATCCTACTTCTTCCCTCCCTCCCTCCCCCTCCCTCCCCTCCCTCTGCCTCTCTCTTTCTCATTTCCTGCAGTCAGGCAGTCAGCCATTCTTTGCTGTGTCTGTGTGTCGTTTTTGTCAATTGCCATAATTCCTAAGTACAGGAAGAATTTCTCTAATTGCAAACTGCAGCTCACCTGGAACAATAAACGGTTAGTGCTGTCTTCAGGAAGGAATCCTGGCTGTTACCGAGACCTTCAACGCATTCCTTTGTCATTGATAACAATGACGACAGCAAAAGACAGCGATACTGGAAGTAGCAACCAAACTGCCAGAGAATTCATTCTACCGTCTCAGAAAAGAATGGCACTATTGGAGGATTAATCGGGGGATTAAATGTTCCTTGAAAAACAGCAAAAAAAAAAGAAGAAAAGACGTAATGGTTTGAGTTGGGGTCCAGATACCGGTCATAGGTGGTCGGATCTTTTTTTGCTCTTTGATCTGTTTCGGGACACAATATTAAAAAGGACAGGGACTGTTGAGGAAAAGAAATTATGTTGCAGTGTATTTATGTGTTGTGATCCTGAATTTGGGTAGGGTACGTAGGGCCCGTGGTCATAGCCTTAGATGACTTTTGAAGGTAATGTTGAGGTCGTTTGGGCAAATATATATATAGAGAGAGAGGGGGGGCGGAGGGGGGTAGAAATCTGTCAATGAAAGCATGTCTATGATGTGTTGCTTCAATCGTTCTCGTTTCAGGCGCCTTCATATTCCGACTGTGGCGATTTGGAGCCTGGCAGGATATCATCGTCGATGACAACCTCCCCTTCTTGGATAGCCAGGTGGCCTACTGTGAACCCGTAGGCTCACACCACGAATACTGGGCCCCTCTCTTGGAGAAGGCCTATGCCAAGTAAGTAAACACTACGATAAGATAGCGGGGAAGATTCCACGTGGTTATTCGAATTGCTGATAATAGATGCTAATTTTCCACCAATCACACCCTAGAGCCTAAAAAGTTATAAGATGGGAGAGTGCTGTGCGGTATGAATGATATCGCGGTTGACTGCTTAGTGTTAAAAACGAAGTTTGAATCCTACGAATGAGCTTATTAACATGTTGGCTAAAATGTTTTCTTCTTATGTCTAAATCCTATGTCATGTCGAAAAACCATTAAGATATTTTCTAAATATCCCTTTCTTCTTTTCTTCAGGTGTAACAGGACATATGAATCAATCGAAAATGGAAATATCCTGGATGCCCTAACTGACCTTACTGGTGCCATCTGTGAATACTTCACACCGGATGTCAACCCTCCACATAACCTCTTCCGCCTTTTACACATGTCTTGTTTCCACCGGTCTCTGATTGTGTGTTGGCGCAGTGAGAAACGCCTGACGCCAATCGGGTTTATAGTTTACCAGCCTTCACAGGTAGTTAACCAACCTTTGTTCAATAATTGATTAGGGCAGCGGGCTCGTGGTCGTAAGGTCGCGGTTTCGATTCCCATCCCGGGCGTTGTGAGTGTTTATTGAGCGAAAACACCTGCAGATCCACGAAGATCCGGCAGGGGGTGGCGGTGAACCCTGCTGTACTCTTTCATCACAACTTTCTTCCTGTTTCTGTTTGCAATTTTTCATATTTTGAATTTTCCTTAGAGGGAGATTTTGTTTAATAATTACATGATTAATTCTTGTTAATCGACGTATTTCAACTGATAATTTTACATGTCTGAGACATGACAACATTAATCTTTAATATGCAGAAGTATTTTTCTAATGCCCATGAGTATATGGCGTAGTGGTTAAGAGCACGGGCTACTAACCCCGAGATTCCGAGTTCGATTCCAGGCAATGATCTGAATAATAATAATGATAATAATAATAATTTTCTAATGTTCTTTACTTCAGCTCAGGCTGCTGATTTTCCCTTCAGCCTACGTCGCAAAATTAGCAAACCAGACCCCAGTATAGTGTTTAAGTTCACCGCATAACGTCTTCTAAATATACATTCTATCGATAATTTGACAATGTGTGCACATTCTCACATTCTACAAAGCAAATCTCTTTTGCAGCAAACATCCATATGGAATGATGCCGAAGATACGCACCGCTTTCTTCATATTGTGACAGCAGCCACCAAGGTAAGCGAAATTTCTACCCTTTAACAGAGAGAGGTGGTGGGGGGGGGGCGGATGGAGAGAGAGAGAGAGACAGACAGAGCATCTGAATCGTCACGAATCTTTTCCTTCTGTTTTCAAGCGTTAAACTAAAACACGATTTGTTTAAACCTGTTCCTCTCGTTTTGTCTTCTTTATGGGCTCCTTGTAAATATATATATATATATATATATATATATATATATATATATATATATATATATATATATATATATATATGTATATATATATATGTATATATATATATATATATATATATATATATATATATATATATATATATGGGCTCCTTGTATATATATATATATATATATATATATATATATATATATATATATATATATATATATATATATATATATATATATATATATATATATATATATATATATATATATATATATATATATATATATATATATATATTATATATATATATATATATATATATATATATATATATATATATATATATATATATATATATATATATATATATATATATATATATATATATATATATATATATATATATATATATATATATATATATATATATATATATATATATATATATATATATATATATATATATATATATATATATAATATATATATATATATATATATATATATATATATATATATATATATATATATATATATATATATATATATATATATATATATATATATATATATATATATATATATATATATATATATATATATATATATATATATATATATATATATATATATATATATAGCCACTTGCACGCTAATTTCACAAGCAGGCTGTTCCGCGTTGATCGGAACCCTAGTCGTCGTAACTGACGAACTACCAGATTTGTATACATACATACGTACATATATATATACATACATACATATATACATACATACATACATATATATATATACGTCAACGTCATACGATGTCAAAAGTGATAGAACAGTTAAATCATCGGTTAGAAAGCCAGTCGCAATACAGGGCCTGGCTCTGTACACTTTGAGTTCAAATCCCACTTGTGACCTACTTTATTTTTAATTCTTCCGGGATCTATAAATAAAATACAAGCCATATGCTGACAAGAATTTCCTCTCTCTCTCTCTCTCTCTCTCTCTCTCTCTCTCTCTCTCTCTCTCTCTCTCTCTCTCTATCTATCTATCTCTCCCTCTCTCTCTATCTCTCTCTCTCTCTCTCTCTCTCTCTCCCTCTCTCTCTCTCTCTCTCTCTCTCTCTCTCTCTCTCCTTCTGTCTCCGAAGTGGTTAAACGAATAATCCCAGAAAGGAAAGTTCACTAGGCGGCGCCACCAATCCTTTCCCCAGCATTGTCTTCGTAGACACACCATATATTTTCATTAATAGGTATTTTTTCCTCGGACATTTAATAAATTTCTGTTACAAATTTCTCTTTCCGCTTTATTTCTCAGAGATCTGTTAATCTATTCAAATATTAATACTTTCATTACAACCACCTTCCTTGTATGTATATATATACATATATATATATATATATGTATATATATATGGTGGTGTTTATACATACACACACGTTTGTTGTATACACACATTTTCCCGCTACACTAGGTTATTATATTTTAAATGTCTCTCATTTTCTGATAATATCGTCTCTATCACACGCATGCACCACACACACACACACACACACACACACACACACACACACACACACACACACACATACACACACACACACACACACACACACACACAAACACACTAACACACTAACACACACAAGTATTTTAATTAGCTACCAGCCTGTTAGACATTTCAAACACATGTAGAAAACAGCTTTCATCTTTCAATCTATATATATATATATATATATATATATATACATATACATGTATATATATATATTATTTGTATTATTTGTATTATATATGTGTGTGTGTGTGTGTGTGTGTGTGTGTGTGTGTGTGTGTGTATTATGTACAGAGTGAGAAAGAGAAAGTGATTCATCAAGTCTCCTCATTGTGCATTTGGGGCCAATAGTCTGCGAGGCACCAATCTGCAACAGACAGAACTCGTTTTTAGTTAAGTAGACAGAAACAACATAAAATGAAGAACCTTGTGAATTAATTCACGAATAAAGAGATTATTTATTTACTGCGCCGAACAAAATGCTTAGTGGCGTTCCTTTCAACGCAATACGTTCTAAGTTCAAATACACCGCGGTCATCTTTGCCTTTTATCCCCTCAGGGTCAATAAAATAAGTACTATTGTTGCACTTGGGTCGACGTAACTGACTCACCCCCTCCCCCAAAATTGCAGGCCTTGTGCCAATCTTTGAAAGTATTCTTTTATGTTAGTTTCCATTAACCTCTGTTTACACTCTTCTCTAAAACACCAGTCTTGATGAGAGTCTTGGTAAGCTTTCAGCAGTTGTTATAGCACTTCTGATTCATTTTATCACTACTACAGCTTTCTCAAGTACTTCGCCTTCTCCTATAAGACTAAGACTTTTAAGCACTCATCTCACTCACTACAAATGGGAGACATCTTAAAATCATTCACATCACTTTAATAAATCATATTGGATGATATTGTCCAAGATAAGTTCTGTCTGAAATCAAAATGGAATGATTCTACTTCAATACGTATGATTTGTAGTCAAAAATGGTGACTCTTACAGTATTTTAAATCAAACAGTTCATCTTTCCTCTTACCTTTCTGTTTTTCCTCACATCGAAATATACTGGAATGTTGTGTGTAATATATTTTCAACAACGACATGTTTCGGTCATTAAAGTGACTCCTCTTCTAAAGAGCGACACAGGAAATGCCTTCAGTCAATTAATAATTAATAATTGATAACACTTTCTTTAAGTAAATGATTTCAGGGCAAAAACTGTTGACCTGACCAGCTAGAAAACAAATGGGGAATGGTTTTTTTTATTGTTATTAATAAATGGGATGTTAAGGGGCATCGCTTATGGCCTTTCCTGTCCTCTCCTCTTGCAAAAAT
>NC_142950.1:34656340-34661340 GCF_046866305.1 Octopus bimaculoides | reverse complement strand
AATCGAGGAACCTCACTGTCCGAGATTTCCCTGAAACCCCAGAAACAAGTGCTTTCTCCAATTCCTTCTCACTCACTGGTCTACACTTACAGAGGTATCGTCCAATTGTTTTCTTTTATTGCCACAATAATAATAATAATAATAATAACAATTACAATAATATTTTTCATTTACTTATTTATTTATTTATTTATTTATTTATTTATTTATTTTGCAGGACAGACAAGAAGAAAGCCCCGACAGTGGTGGTTCGTTCAGGAGCGTCTTCTCCCCATCGAACAATAAAGTATTCCAGTTCGAACTCGGCTCCAGTCCAAGGTCTCCTGACTTTATTGAATCACAGCCACACCACCATCGTTCTCTGACCTCCAGTCCAATCAGTGGAATCCAAAGGAAACTGGCGTATCAACCCCCGGGACGCAGTCCTTTGGTGTCGGAAAAATCTGGCGAAGAACCGAAACCCGATCCTGGTAGAGAAAGGAGACAATCAAGGCCTTTAATTAGGGGGAAATCAGCGAATCTGCCGAGGGACACACTCAGTGAGAGTGTCAGTAACCTAGGGGACAGCAGCTGGGTGTCCTCGTATAAGGATTTACTTGCTCCCTTTGGAATTAAGAGGAAAAACAACAACGAAGTCACAGACAGCAGTTCTGACTTTGTAAAAACGGGAGACTTTCAAAAAACTCAAAAAGCGAAGAGTTTCGACGGATGTAGCCTACCAATGAGCAGAGACAGTTCCAGCCAAGGAGAATCAAACCAAACTACTTCGGTTCGATCGAAAAGTGTTTCGCTCTACCAGTCATATTACAGGGAACAAGAGAAGTTAAAGGAGAAGAGTCAGATAACGGTTAAGAGCGCTACAAAGGCCCATTCGGGTGTGGGTGTCAGCAGCTCTGAGAGTAGAGAAGCTGAAAAGGGTCTCAGTGTCCCACGAAAGACGTCATGCGGGCAAAACGAAACAGAACAAACTCGGCGTCCATCGATTCAGTTTTTTCGACAAGCGACCATAGAAGGAGACACGGAAGAGCCAATTGCCTCAGCAAAAGGAGAACCGGAAAAACCTACGAGTAAAGTAAGTATAAATCTTTTGATATTTTTTAAAATCACAAGGCAGCGAGCTGGCAGAAACGTTAGCACGCTGGGCGAAATGCTTAGTGGTATTTCGTATGTGTTTACGTTTTGAGTTCAAATTACGCCGAGGTCGACTTTGCCTTTCATCCTGTTGGAGTCGATAAATTAAGTACCAGTTGCGTACTGGGGTCGATCTAATCGACTGGCCCCCTCCCCACAAAATTTCAGGCCTTGTGCCTAGAGTAGAAAAGGATATTTTTTTAGATAACATTAATGACCCGCAGAGGGACACCGTATTTCGTTATGCAACCATGATACAATACAAAGTATATCAAATGTTTTTATAAGTCAATACCGTGTTCTACTGTGTTAGCAGTGTTACATCACTTGTTAAAGTTATCTCAACAGATTTTCTACAGACGTAAACAACAATGAGATCGAAGACCTTAATATACTTCTTAATATACTTCTTAAATATGTCATAAACACCCATTACACATTTTTTTTTCATCTTTGATCTCATTGTTGTTTGCATCGAGCGTCTCGAATAAGAAGACGTCGTAACAAAACCAGAACTGGTTATAATTAAGGATCCATTTGACTATAGTATCTTCGGCCCGATATGTAGCGAGTGGAGTACCCCTCTTTGAGTAATTATTACTTTCGAGGTTCTACTAGTTAAGAAACATATGTAGCCTGAATTTTACCTGCCCCGTTCTCTCAATTTGAATTATATGTATATGTAAATATGTATGTGTGTGGTGGGGTGTTAATGGATACCTGTAAATAGATAAGCAAATATATGTGTGCGTGTGTGAATGTATGTCTGCATGTATATGTACATGTATGAGCGTGAGCGTATGTGTGCGTGCGTTTGCCAGCGTGCACGTATGTGCGCACAGGAAAGCAATAACATCCATTCTCTCCCACACACATTTTTATGCGGTCACTTACTCTGGGTCAGTCCATTGTTTTTCACTCACACCTTCACGCCACACCCACGCACAAACACACACCTTTTAGCACACATACAATCACAAAAGCATCTTTTTCCTTCTATTTACTCTCTCCTCCTCCTCCTCACCCTCTTCATTCATTATTCATTCTCTTACGCTGTCGTTGTTGTTTTGTTTGTTTTTTTCTTGTTTTTAATCTCTTATCCTTTCTTTTCCCATCTCACAATCTGATCCCCAACAGAAACAGTCGGAAGAAAAGCGGGGGAAGACGCTGTTTAAGAGCTGCTTAAGCACAGACGAAGATGATGATGATGACGATGTTGATGACGTCAGAGATGACACCTGCAAGAATTTATCACATGACGCGCAGATGACCGGTAATACTGAGAGCATGCATTCTCTTTGTCTATATGCTTACGTATATATATATATATATATATACACACACACACATGAGTGTATCTGTAGTGCTGGTATGTGTGGATAATATATATATATATATATATATATATATATATATATATATGTGTGTGTGTGTGTGTGTGTGTGTGTGTGTGTGTGTGTGTGTGTGTGTGTGTGTGTGTGTATGTATGTATGTATGTATGTATATCTTTGATTCTATGTTCCATTATACTGGACTAAACTTTCAACCTTCGTTCTTTGCATTATCAAAGCAAAGTATTAAGTTCAATAAAACCAAAAATCCATTTAAGTCCAATAAAACTACTTGGCACATCCTAGATCTACCAACATCCTTTTTGTTAACCACTAAAAAGCAATCCCATGACCTCAAGGAGACACACCTAAACATACACATCTATGAACAAAGCTCTACACATAAGAGTAAATTTCAGACAATAACATAACCCCAAATTGAATCAATAAAATTTGTCTTATTTTATTCAGGAATCCAAGAACGGGAAATACGGAAAGAAGGAGAAGAATCGTCCAAACCAGAACTAACCGTTGACAACTCATCGCAAGTACGGAAGATATCGTCCGAGAGTGAGAAAGGAGTTCGTGTCACAACATCCCCGACTAAAACGAACCTTCAGTCAAGTCAAAGCAACGATGGAAACTCAGACTTTATTGCTTTGGTCAACAAAGTCAAGAAAGTGCGCCTGCGCAGTGCTCCCGATCGAACACACAGCGAGTCGAGTTCCGGTGGCTTCACTCAACCTCATCAGCAACAAGCTTCGATGACTCCACCGACTCGCAAATATGGCCGTCATGAACGATTAAATCTCTTTTGTCATTCGAACAGAGAGAGCTCTCAGAGTGTATCCGATCTCACCAGCAGAATAGACGCAGGCGCAGCTACGACTACTACTGCTACACTGCTTCCGATCACGGATGAACACAGAAACATCTCCCTCGGAACGGTTTCTTCCCTTTCAGAGTCAAATTTTCTGGCCAGTAAAGTCGACCATTTCTGCCCGACTGGACGCTGGAGTCAACTTGTCAATTACCATGGAAACTGGACTAGTTAGTAGAATCATTTCTTTCTTTCTTTCTTCCTCCCTCCCGCCCTTCCTTCCTTTCTTTCCTGTTCTCTTTTTATTATTCTTTCTTCTTCCGATCTTAATTTTTCTTAATTTAAGTATTTCTTTGCTCTGTTTATATATATTTTTTATCAATCTTTCCCTCTAATTTTCATTGTTTGTTTATCCTTCTTCCAATCCGTCTATCTTTGCTACTGCTTTGTTTAATCTTTATTCAAAGTTTAATAATACCACTGTGACAAAAATGCCACATTTGTACAAGAACGACTTCATAGGCAACAACTTTAAATTTGTACGATGGCTTGCATATTTATTTCTATGCGTTTAAGCAAATTCGAAAGTGAATATGCTAATCACTGTTGTGTTCGTCACAGAAGACCAGCTTCTCCTTTACAACGAATATGTATTTATAACACATTCGGATCATTGGTGCAAGGGATTCTGAGCCGCTGGTGTTTTGACATGTGTCACGTCAGACAGAAACACCACCCAGGCTAATGAATCAACCTAAGTGCATTTTTTTAAAGACCGGTACTTATTCTATCGGTGTTTTGTGTCGAACCGCTAGGTTACGGGACGCAAACACACCAACACCGGTTGTCAGTCGTTGGTGGGAGGCAAAGACACACACACACACACATATTAATATGAGTTTAGAGGGATATATTACCCGGATAGGTCCCGTGGTTGCTCTCAGCTATGTTCCATGATGTGCCAGTCTCCGTATTCTCTTCTCTATCATTATAATTATTGCATATATATATATATATATATATATATATATATATATACATATACATATACACGACGGGCTTCTTTCAGTTTCCGTCTACCATGTCCACTCACAAGGCTTTAGTCGGTCCGAGGCTATAGTAGAATAGAAGACACTTGCCCAAGGTGCCACCCTTATATTCACTGGTATTTTATTTATCAACCTCGGAAGGATGAAAGTCAGTTAACTCGACGCTTGTTTCGGAATCAGAAGGTAAAGGATCGCAGCTAAATAGCGCCAGACATTGTATTCCTCCAGCCCACTGCTGTCATGTTATGTAATTATTGATATGCCATGATGTGTCCACTGTTATATTAACAGAGGTATCTACTGATTTTGCATTGCTTTCACATAAATTCTTTTCCATAGAACGGAACAACTCCTTTGACATGGATCAGAACCCAAGGATTTTACTGACTGTCCATAAATTAGACGCATGGAAATCGGACCTGGATACAGTTTTCAGCGGACGTAGTCACGTGATCATTTCCCTCCTCCAAGACTACAGACATGGCTCTTCGACCGCGAACAATCTCATCCAGCCGATTGGATTCTGTATTTATAAGGTGACTTTTTATATTGCATGTTTTTGTTTCTTATCGATGATGATGGTGATGATGATGATGATGATGATGATGATGATGATGATGATGATGGTGATGATGATGATGACGACGATTATGATGGTGATGATGATGG
>NC_142950.1:34628840-34648840 GCF_046866305.1 Octopus bimaculoides | reverse complement strand
ACGTCCCCTACCCTACCCCACCTCCCCACCAGCCAACATTTGAAGGTTTTTTTTGTTTGTTTTGTCTTCCCCACACACCCACTTCTAAAGCTTCAAAGATGCACACCATCTCATAAAACAACTCCGACCAAACTAAACCCTCTTTCAGAAAAAAAAAAAAAAAAAATTTAAATAACCATATTCACTTCACCTCTTTTAACATTTAAACCCTGCTGTGTCAGCCCAACTGTCTTTATGTGCAAACTGGCCAGATCTGGCCTCTCACGCCTACCATACAATGTCATTCTAAAAATAAAAAGCTGAGATAATGCACGATTAATTCAAACCAATGTCAATCAATAAGCATTACATAGTGAAGGCGCAGGACTCAGTGGTTAGAGCGTCAGGCTCACAAGCATGAGATAGTGAGTTCAATTCCCAGACCAGGTGGTGCATTGTGTTCTTGAGCAAGACACTTTATTTCACGTTGCTCCAGTTCACTCAGGTGTAGAAATAAGTTGTGATGTCACTGGTGCCAATCTGTATCGGCCCCTTTGCCTTTCCCTTGGATATAACATCAGTGGCATGGAGAGGAGAGGCTGGTATGCAGGGGCCACTGCTGGTCTTCCATAAACAACTTTGCCTGGACTTGTGCCTCGGAGGGGAACTTTCTAGGTGCAATCCCAGGGTCATTCATGACCGAAAGGGGTCTTAACCCTTTTCTTTACATTTGAAAGCAATCTAAATGCTATAAAGTTAAACCTTTAGCATTTAAATCAGTTTATATCCAGCCCAGATTGTCTACCTACTTCATGTTCAAACTAGCCAGATCCAACTTCTCACATCTGCCCTACAATGTCATCTTAAAGATAATGCAAGATCAATTTAAAACAATGTGAATGAAATAAGCATTACATTTGACAGAGCAATCTGAATGCTAACGAGGTAAAATAATTGATTAATTAATGACTTAGCAAATCAAACAACAAAAAGAAAGAATAAATGAAATACAAAGAAATCCCGCAGACAGGTGGCACCACCTATCGAGGCATTGACTGAGCTGACCTAGAGGTCAAAGGCAGTCCAGTCATGATGATCATCCTGTCTTTTTCAGATGTACAAGAGACCCAAAATATGCTTTTCTTAGATGTCAGATTAATTTGAGGGAAAATTTGACTGTTATTTTTAGTTGGCCGAGTGACCTAGCAGGTTCTCTTGTCAGCTCGGTGTCAAAGAAGCAAATAATACTGGTACCTTAATGGTGGTGGTGGTGGTGGTGCTGCTGCTGCTGTGATGGTGGTGTTGGTAGTGGTAGGAGAGCTATCTGGAAGATCAAGCAATAGGGGTGTGTGTGTCTATGTGTGTGTGTGTGTGTGTGTATGCATGTGTGAGTGCCTGGGGTGGGGATCAGATGGTGATGGGGGGTCAAAGGGGAAGAGGTCGGAATTCTACTAGCAACTCCCACATACCACCCCACACACCCCACCCAGCTACCCATATCGCCAAGGTGACGTGGGTGGATGGGCGGGTAGGAGAGGAAGAGATATGGACATGCAGTACCAGCAACAACAAGAACAGCAACAACAAGAAAAGAGAAGACGAACACAATAACAGCAACAGTGATGCAGATGATTAAAAATGGGTGATGACGATGGCACTGGTGATGATGACGATGCTGGATGGATGGTGATGGTGATGGCTAATGACAGCAGCAGTGGTGGCGGAAGATCACGACAGGCGCACGGCAGCAAAAGGGCTGTCTTTCTTGAGGCCCCGGACCAGTTCCTTTTCCTGTTTCTTGCGGAGCTGCTCCAGCTGGCGAGCTTCGCGCTCAGCTCGTTTCTTCTCCTTGATTGTGGCGTCCACTTGCCAGGACAGGTCTTCACTGGCCTCCTCCCAGCATTTGCCGTTCTCTTCCCAAATGCCGAGCTCAGTGTCTTGCTGCGAGGAAAGAAGAGGAGAGAGAGAGAGACAGAGACAAGTGAGAGAGAGAGAGACAAGTGAGAGAGAGAGAGACAAGTAAGAGAGGGAGAGATAAGTGAGAGAGAGAGATAAGTGAGAGAGAGAGAGAACAGGTTAGAGAGAGAGATAAGTGAGAGAGAGAGAGATAAGTGAGAGAGAGAGAGATAAGTGAGAGAGAGAGAGAGACAAGGGAGAGAGAGAGAGACAAGGGAGAGAGAAAGAGACAAGGGAGAGAGAGAGACAAGGGAGAGAGAGACAAGGGAGAGAGAGACAAGGGAGAGAGAGAGGACAGGTTAGAGATAACCAATGACAATGGTTTAAACACACACTGACACACAGTCACACAGACTTACACATACACACTGACAAACACACATAGACTTGGATTTTAGTCAAACAAATCGACCCCAGGTCTTACTTTTTAAGCCTAGTACTTATTCTATCAGTCTCTTTTGCAGAACCACTAAGTTACAGCAACGTAAACACTCTAACACTGGTTGTCAAGTGGCGAGGCGGGGGGACAAACACACACAAATATATACACAACAGGCTTCTTTCAGTTTCTGTCTACCAAATCCACTCACAAGGCTTTGGTCAGCCGAAGGCTATAGTAGAAGACACTTGCGCAAAGTGTTATGCGATGGGACTGAACCCGGTACCATGAGGTGTGTCATGAATGTTACCATTTCCTTTCCTAGTTGTAAAAAGTGCCACTGTTATGCAAGCAGTGTGTCCTTCATGCTCAATCTTCCGAGACATGCCTAGTCATGGTGAAATACCTGCTTACTTGGAAACAGGTGAAAATTAGTGACAGAAAAGGCATCAAGCCATAAAAAAATCTTGCCTCAGCAAACTCTCATCCGACTCATGCAAGCATGGAGAAGTGATCGTTAAAACAATGGTGATAATATAAACGTATTCATTAACTTACTGTGACAGGGAATTCTGATGTCATTGCTAAACGGTTTGCTGGATTTTCAAGTTTCTCATTGTTGTCTTTCTTGACCAGGATCTGGAATAGAAATAATAAATGACAGCAGGCAAGGAAAAACCAATGATAACACAACAAGGGAGTCTGTCTGTCATGACAGAGCAGTAAAAACTCTTTTACACGGCTGTCCTCGTCTATATGCATCACCTGACCATACCAGTGCAGTCATCTCTCTTGCACACTACATCTGATGCCTCTTATGCTCAATTTCTCAAGACACTTGCACTCTGTTGTACATGCACACTGACATTGCACATTCAGCAAAGCATATTAGCTTCATTTCTTTCAAGCCATCGCATGTCCCCTACAGCCACAGCCCATGTTTCACTGTGGTGCAGCATAGCTGCTTACACACAGGCATCATACAATCTGCCTTTCACTCTGAAGGAGAGGCCCTTTAAGAGTGTAGTTCGATTTTAAGTTATATTTTCAAAGCTATAATGGAAGTGACAAAGGAGGATATTCCACATATTTTGCTTTATGAGTTCAATAAAGGCAACAACACAATGGAAAGTGTGAGGAATATTAATGCAGTATATGGGGATCAGACAATAAGTGAAAGTCAATAGCAACGGTGGTTCCAGAAATTCCAAGCCAGAAACTACAGCCTAGAAGATGAGCCTCATCCTGGAAGATCTATAGAGCTTGACGAGGACGTCCTGCAAAACCTGGTGGAACAAAATGCCATCATAACTGTTGAGGAACTAGCAGAGAATCTTGGATTTGTTAATTCAACCATTCAGTGACACCTGTGTGCCATTAGAAAAGTCAGCAAATTGGGTCAATGGGTTCCTCACAAACTTTCTGAGTCTAATCACATGCAGAGAGTGAATGTGTGCTCTTTTTTGCTGTCACATCTCACAAATAAACCTTTTTTCAGATCCACAGAACAAAAGGGAATCTCAGACAAATTGATGGAGAAAGGAATAAATAAAACATAAGCAAAACCAAAGAACTTACTTTAGCTGTTTTCTTGATTTTTGGTGTCATGTCTTGGAAGAAGTCGATATCAGGCTCTTGCTCACCATTCTCGCTTTTGTTGCGGTTTCTGCTGGACTTATATTCAGAGTCTTCCATTTCCCATGATTCCCAAGGCTGGAGTTCACCCTGAGGAGGTTTTAGATGGTTAGAAAGGAAGGTACATTTGCTGCCACTGAAAAAAATCCCTACACACGCACACACACAGAAACATAGACATACACATGCAGTGAGAAACAGATGCATACACACACACACACACACACACAGAAATAGACATAGTAGAAAAACAGCCACACACACACATAGAAATACAAACACAGTAGAGAAACACAGTCCCACATACACACACACACACAGAAATATAGACATACACATGCACTGAGAAACACAACTGCACACATAAAAGTACAGACACAGTAGAGGAACACAGCCACACACACACAAACATAGAAATACAGACACAGTAGAGAAACACAGTCATTCCTATACAGAAATAGAGACACAGAGAGACATTGCAACACACACACATTGAGAAATACAGACACACACACACACACACACACGGCCGATTCCGGGTATTTTCGACCATGAGGAATCCACTGGTGCGACTCCCAGATTGCTATCTTGTAAGGTGTGAATTTCTATAGATGCAACACACACACACACACAAACTCAGCTTTACAATATGTACTGATATATACGACGGGCTTCTTTCAGTTTCCGTTTACCAAATCCACTCACAAGGCTTTGGTCGGCTCGAGGCTATAGTAGAAGACACTTGCCCAAGGTGCCATGCAATGGGACTGATCCTGGAACCATGTGGTTGGGAAGCAAGCTTCTTACCACACAGCCACTCCTGCACCAATTGCTACTAATCTATAGCTATACTCAAAGTCATGTGAAAGAGTACTGATATTTTTGAAACATATATAGGTAGAGTGTGAAAAAAATAAAGCTCAAGTTGTCAGCCATCATAAGCAGAAAGCAGTTATATCCACCCAAAATGTCATCATCATTAACTGCCGAAAGTGGTTTTATTCTTCATGCTATGAGAAATGGAGACACCCTTAGTAACACCTTTTACAACAGAAAGAGACAAAAATACTACATGGCATTTTGTTCCTCAGCCTCATGTTGCTGCTAACCTACCGTCTAATTACTTCTGTATTCTGTCTACGATATATTTGGTTTGGTTCTAGAATAGGAATAAAACAATAAAACATAACGAAATAGTTTTATCTTACTTCGGGAGGTAAAGATGATGTGGAGACTGTGGGAGGAGCACTGTAAACAGCATTCAAGGGTAAAATGGGAGTATCGGAGTGTCGTCGGCGCCGGCATATTAGTCGACGAACTGGAGACAGGATCAGAAAGACAATGTTGAAAATCTTCTTCACAAAATTCACTAAAATTTTCATCCTGTTCGTTGGCAGGAAAGGAATAAAAAAAAAAAAGACAATTTCAAAATTGTGAAAACACACACCTAAACAATAAAATAGGATATACATATTTTTATATATATATATATATATATATATATATATATATATATATTATATATATATATATATATACATACATACATATATATATATAGAGATTTAAATTAAGAAGAAAATGGAGAACTTTTGATCAACAATAATTGACTACCATCGATTATTATTTTTTAATACAAAACTTTATTCCACCTTCAGTTGTTTCTGCTCCCAATGCCCTGCAATGTTGCTTGATGGCAAGATAAAATAAACAACAGACCAAAATGACATGTATTGGAATTGATATGATCAAATCTTTTTGTGATAAAAGTTGATAAGAGTGAATGTTTGAGCAGGAAATATGAAAGGAAGTGACGATAAGCAGAACAATAGATGTTTGGGTGCAACAGAATGTCATAGCAACCAAATGTTTTATGATAGAAGTATGTGGCTGAGAACATGGATTTTTAAAAAATTCTTTAGGATGCAGATTATTCGGTTAAATGTAATCCTTGTTAATTCACATTGCTTTGAATTAATCATGTATTATTTCATAGCTTTGAGATGTTAATAATAATTACACTTTCACTTGCTTTAGTTGAACAAATCGACCCCAGGTCTTATTTTTTCTGAGCCTAGTACTTATTCTATTGGTCTTTTGCTGAACTGCTTAGTTACGGGGACATAAACATACCAACTTTGTCAAGACATATATATATATATATATATATATATATATATATATATACACGATGGGCTTCTTTCAGTTTCCATCTACCATATCCACTCTCAAGAAGAAGATACATGCCCAAGGTGCCATGCAGTGGGACTGAACCCAGAACCATATGGTTGGGAAGCAAGCTTCTTACCACACAGCCATACCTGTGCCTCTATATGATTGTTTATTTTTCAAATGACATAATAAGGTAGGAGTCAGTGGCCAGATTGACCATAAAACAGAATATTTGAGCCGAATATGACCAGTGTAAAATGTCTAAGAGTTAAGCCTTCCTTCCACATTATTGGCAGCTGAACCTAAATTCTACCACTTAATTTCGTCTCTCCAACAGGGAATTCCTGACAATACAAACACTACATGGTTACTAGACCTGCTAGATAGTCAATTATCTCTTAAATCTTACCCCATTGTCTTAAAAAAGGGACATAATTAGTTTATGTAAATTTTCCTGACACCATGACAAAGCACTATTTATCAGTGAATTCAATTAGACATGCTGGGAAGTATAATGATGTTTATTGTTTGAGGTGGGGGTATATCGTAAAAGGACGAATACATTGGATAATGGAGTCCGTTATATGATGAAGTAAGCATGGATGATCACATTTGGAAAGGTTTTCAACATAGGTCTGCTGAATGACGTCTGACCTAAAGCAAAACGATGCCAAACATACCATTCCAGTTACGCCCCTTGTATTCCTCGTAAACATTCGCTGTTCTCAATGGCAAACAGCAAAACAACATTGTGTTTTCTTTACTTTTGGAATTTTTTTGATCAAGAAGTAATGGTCGTGTCAATAACCCTTTAATGGAGCCTCCGTGAAGGGTGGGGAAGAAAGGATGGAGCTAAATTAAAAGATTACCCTTCGCTTGAATCATTCCGATAAAGGTACCTCCAAAAGACCAGGTGGTGGACATGTTTATTAACTGGGAGCGAGATTAACCCCAAACCAAAAATTATTCATTATCATTAATTATTGTTATAAAGATATAACATTGGACATTTAACTTCTTTATATTTTCTCAATAGTTTTCGAAAATAATATTTTTATCGTGAAGTATATAAGTCTAAGGAAGCACCGAGTCGTGAAACAGAACTATGATAAAAGGCCTCCCATCTGTGACCATCCTGCTTATAATTTTTTTTTTTTCTTCTGATAAAACATATCCAAGAGTACATTAACCCATGGGTCCTTTCATTTTCATTTTTAAGAAAGTAGGTGTGATCTCAAGATAATTTGACTGCTGTTTCTAGCAAATAAAGTTACCATATAAGAAAGGCTCCCTCGTTCACTCCGGACATGATCACAACGTTATTGCTATTGTTTAGTTCAACCCCGATTAAGCAGACCGACCATTAAAAGCTGTTCCACCTCGGAGAACACCTTGATGTCAAGCACCGTGTGTCCCTAACACTGCATTCAATCCAGTTCCCAGTTTTACAGAAAGTAGTAACAGAAGAAATTTGAGAAGAAACTGGGTTGTCACAGGGAAAGAAGCTACACAATTAACTCAAGAGTTTATTTAATTTTATAATACAGGTTTCGTTTGTGAATAGGAAATTACGAAATTAATATACTTTCAGTAAAATTTAGATCAACGGTGATTTCGTTTCGAAGGCAATTCTTAAATGTTTATTTACATCGCAACAATCGTAGTTAGTTCGGATATCTTAAAAAAAAAAACAATAAGACATTCTTCTTTAAAGATTCCAAAAGTTTTGTTACTCTAAAAGCATATTAATGTTTACTGTTGTTTTTTGTGTACGTATGAAATATTGATGTTCATATATATATATATATATATATATATATATATACATATATATAATCTGTTGATTCACCAGAAGCCATATAACTTTTCAGTTATATTGCATTATATATATATATATATATATGCTCTTGAGTGGACAAACGAAAGAAAGTGGCATTCAACACAATTAGTAAGAGTTTACATATATAATTTAATAACAGTTTGGACTCAAGCACCTTAAGGTTTCGTAGGGTTGTACAACGAACCCTTCCAATCAGGCATGTTCCTCCAGGTGCCTGACGAGATAAGTTGGTTCTACGACCCCAGGATACTTCAAGTTGCATGGGAAAAGAATGAAACAGTTATAAAATCATATATATATATATATATATATATATTGAAAATGCGGAAGGCTGGTTTATGGTATTACCTTAGGTATGTGTGCGACGAAGCGCGCCTATAATTGTGTGATTGAGAAAAACCTAAGGTAATTCCATAAACCAGGCTTCCCCATTTTTAATATATCTTGCTTTACGTCTTAGAATGTGCCTCTTCTTTCGGATTTATTTGTTTTCTTTTACAAACGATATATATATATATATATATATATATATATATATATATATATTGGGGTAGATGCATTAGGTGTGAGTTAGCAAGAGAGAACAATGTGTCACTGCCGAAAGAAGACACAGGACGCGTGTGGTTTAACTGGTCAACACGATCAATTTGTGCAGCAAAACCATTCGTTCGACCTGTGTCCAAGCTGAGCAGACTGGTGTATAAACTTATGATATACGGGGAGGGGGAAAGTGAGAGATTACACGTTAATTACAGTTACCTAAGCAGAAGTAGTTGTGTCAGTTTGTTAGATTAGTAACAGGCGATGGTTTACCTCTTTTAAAATACATGCACGTAGGAGAAATATGAGCCAGGCATTAAGTTTGTAGTCACTGAATGAAGGCTGTGACCTGTTTATACTCCATGTTTGATGAATAACGAAATAGGAACCGGAAATACAGCATGGGAGATAACTATAGACGGTTTTTCACGAAGGGAGACAACACTAGAGTTTAATCCGAAATTACTCATTTTTTTTTTTCTTTTACTCTTTTACTTGTTTCAGTCATTTGACTGCGGCCATACTGGGGCACCGCCTTTTAATCGAGCAAATCGACCCCAGGACTTCTTCTTTGTAAGCCTAGTACTTATTCTATCGGTCTCTTTTTGCCGAACCGCTAAGTTACGGGGACGTAAACATACCAGCCTCGGTTGTCAAGCGAAGTTGGTGGGGGGGACAAACATAAACACACAAACATATACATACATACATATATACATATATATATGTGTGTATGTGTATATGTTTGTGTGTCTGTGTCCAAGGTGCCACGCAGTGGGACTGAACTTGGAACCACGTGGCTGGGAAGAAACCTTCTGTATTATATATATATATATATATATATATATATATATATATATATATATATATATATATATATATATATATATATATTATCATTGTTAATATTGTCAGCATCAACCGTCTTGAAGCGTATTTTTTTAGTCGAACAAATCTACCCCATGACTTACTGTTTAAGCCTAGTACTTATTGTATCGCTCTCTTTTGCCAAACCGCTATGCGGGAACGTAAACACACAAACACCTGTTGTCAAGCGGTGATGGGTGGGGGGACAAACACAGACACAGGCACAGATACACACATACGTACATATATATATATATATGTATATATATATATATATATATATATATATATATATATATATATATATATGTGTGTGTGTGTGTGTGTATTATCCTTATATACGTATATTGTTGACAGTGACGTCGAAGTTAAGCCATCGTCGGACTACAGTCACTGTGAGCAACATTCTTTTAAAAGAAGAATAAATTTGTATTCTACAAAAGTATAGAAATAACCCACCAGATTAATGTAAAATCGTTTTTATTATAACTGAACATAAAACAACCGTTCATTTGTGTGTGTGTGTGTGTGTGTGTGTGTGTGTGTGTGTGTGCGTGTGTGTGTGTGTGTGTGTGTTTCGAGGGTTTATATGCCCCTTTGTTAAACTATTTTCTTTAGTCATTACACGGTGATCGCCATAAGCTTTAAGCTTATATAAAAATACCATTATTATTAACAGGATATAATATATTCCTCTATACACAATCATACAAAAAAATCCACCTTTTTTGTATTTATTTTTACTCGCATATATATATATATATATATATATATATATAGAACAAGCAGACGGTTAATCTCACTAACATGGAGCTATAAATACAAAATGCGAAATATTATAGTATAAATTACAGTATTGAATTTCAAGTTTATTATTTTTACAGCCGAACAACAAAAGGAAAATTGCCTGCCCAAGAAAGCTCGCAAGATTCATTGAAGTGCCGTGTGCACAACTAACTGAAATGCGGCCGGCAACAGGCGTATTAGATGCACATTTTTACACTTCAATCTCTATTTATAAAATTGAGAATATGTATCTGTCTGTCTTTGTGAATTCCTAAAACTTGTGAATTACCCAACCGATTCGATTTCATTCAAATTTTAAACATGCATTACTTAGAGTCCATGGAGTGTCATGGGCCAAAGATATTTTCAACTTCTTGCATAATGCGGGCCCAGGGGCGGACAAACCGCATTTTTTTAAAGCGTTTTAGTAGCATTAAGGCCTGTAACTTGAAGAGTATCCGGTCGCTTTCCTCCAAATTTGCAGCAGACATTAATCAGGTTTCTTGAATTGCTGTTGACTAAAAAAAATTTCCGACGCCGATTATGGGTCCACCCCACCCCAAATACAGATTAATCAGATTTGAGTAGACTGCACTGGGTTTTATCTTTGTTTTTATCTTAGGCCATCTTCTGATGATAAAATATTGACTCTACTTATGCATTATAAGTAGTGTATTATATTTCATGAAAACCATTTTGTCCAATTTGGCAGAGAAAATGAGAAGAACATTAAAATTTTTCGTCGGCGCCCTGTTGATGCCTCATGTTACCATCCTGCGCACCACCGGGCCATGTGCATGTGTGTGTACGTGTGTGCGTGTGTGTGCGGCCGAGTAAAGTTACGTATGCGCGCATGTGTATACGTGTGTATGTGTGCAGCTGGGTAAGGGCGCAACAAACCCATTCATCCATTCTCCAGAAGTACCTTGTTGATGTTTCACGTTTCCAATCCCGCGCAACGCAGCATGGCCCGGCAGCATGTCTGCTTTCTATGTCATCCACGTCTGAAGAGGATGCGAAAAATCAGCTGGAAGGGTTCTTTGTCAGTAAGGACAGGGAATTCTTTAAGCAGGGAATAATAAGATCAGCTCACAAAATATACTAGAACGAAACAGTAACATCGTTGATAAAATAAATTGTTTTGAGATTAAAATTCATGTTTTATTTTCGCTTCAGATAACGAAACAGGCTTTTTTAGCCAACCCAATATATTACGAACGATCAGACGACTACTCTCATTAACACAGAGCGATAAATATAAAATAAAGAGTATTATAGAATACATTGCAGTATTAAATATCAAGCTTATTTTTACAACTGAACGACAGAAGGAAAAGTGCAGCCCTGAGAGACCTCGCAAGATGCATTCAAGTGGTATGAGCACAATTTTCTGAAATGCAACTGGCATCAGACATATCAAATATACGATTGCATAATCCAATATATATATCATTTTTCAGTTTTCGGTCTGATGCAAATAACAAAGAAAACGCGGTGTGCATTTGCTATGTGGAGACAGGAATGTTTAAACGTTTGTGCTGTTGTCGCACTCAAATCCAGTGAAATACTAAGGAGACAGAATAAGAGGACAACCGGGATTGCTTGGCGTTGCTCGGCATTGCCCCGGCGTTGTCCGTTGGTCCCCGGTATTTCCCGATCATTTCCCGATCATTTCCCGGCGTTGTCCGGTTTTGACATTCAGTTGTTGGTTAATTAGTTGAGATTGACTCCTGGTAATTATGCATAAACTTATTATTTGAGACACATTGTTTATATTATTTGTGAGAAAGAGATTAAGAGAAGGTTTAGAAGGAATGAACTTGTGGAGAATGGTGGAATGTTGTTGTGTGTGTGTGGTTTGTGAGAGGAGGTGCTTGAATCGTGCGGGCCTGGTCAGCCATCAGAGAACTCACAGGAATTGGGTTTAAGGATCATTTACTTTATAAATCTCATTAAGGAACGTAGCTATTTTCTCAGCAATGATACGTTCCATGGTCTTGCTGATATACTATACAAGAGACCGAGATCTAAAACCTCTGTCCAGTTATCTCCCTTATAAATTTTTGTGCAACTGATCAATGTTAACAGAGCTTCGGAAAAGCAAAAGAATCGATTTAACTGGGCCCCATTCGATGATTTCGTGAAAGCTGTTGGGAAGCCAGCTTAGCTTGTTGCCACGTTAGAGGCCACATGTCGCCAATGACAACGATTACATCAGTTTCTTTTATGTCGGCGTAAATGATGGCTGCCAAGAAGGATAGATATGAGGTGTGTATGGATAGACACTCAAACATTCATAGCCATCAACACACAAGCAGGTCTGTGTTCATAAAATGGTTAACGTCGCATCGGCGTTCCTAATTTAATCTGACAGCTTGACGTGTCTTCTTCTGATTAGTTCCTCTCTTTTTGTCTCTTAATAATTCCTTCCATCTTTGACAACATACACACTTTCATACATACATGCATTCATATATACATACATACAAACGTGCATGCATACACACACATACATATATGTGTGTATATGCATATGATATATATATATACATATATATATATATATATATATATATATATATATATATATATATATATATATATATATATATATATATATATATACATATATATGCACACATCATATATTATATATTATGTCAGATATATTATGTATATGTAAGTATATAAATGCGTGTATATATATGTATATATATGTGTATGTATGAAATATCTATACATGCAGAGATGTATGCATATTGCTATATATATATATATATATATATATATATATATATATATATATATATATATATATATATATATATATACGTGTATATATTATGTTTGTGTGTGTGTGTGCACATATGAAAGTGGTAGAGATGCGAGTGAAGCTTAGATCTGTGATCGTTTGTCTATTGTTAGTTTCACTTATAGTCCAGGGCGGTGGCGGCGGTGGCGGTGGTGGTGGTGGTGGTGGTGGGGAGCGGTGGTGGCGCTGGTAAGATTCTGACGCCAGGAACGATAGTGTTTCCAGATATTTAACATCGTAATAAATCATGGACTGATGAGTTAATCACTTCTTTACAGATGAATAAAGCTAGATTGTGCAAATTCTGCATATAAGATTGTGTGTGTGTGTGTGTGTGTGTGTGCGTGTGTGAATTATTTTTTTACTGCTTTTCTTGCTATATATATATATATATATATATATATATATATATATATATATATATATATATATATATATATATATTGAGAGAGAGACACAAGTATGTATGTATGTATGTCATTATTCATTTTTATTTCAAGATTTCCTGCCAGTACAGAAAGAGCCGGTTTCTAGCCTAAATCCAAGGCTCCTTCATTAGAATTTCAACATCAACAACAGGATGTTTTTGTATGTATGTATATGTCTCTTCTATTTTCAATTATCCTAAATCTTCTACTGAGGAGGGACCCAGTTTCCAGCAAAGATACAAGGCTCCATCTTTGGGATGTAGTTAACACAAACAAATTCACATTCGGAACCTGAGAAAAGTCTTGCATATTTTTACTGTTCCACTCACAGATTGGACTTGAAGTTCCCAGTTTATCCAGATTCTCCTTTAAGCATTTATTAACAAAACCTAGTGCTCCAAATATTATTGGTATAAATATGAATTGATAGTCTGGATACAGAAGCTGAAGGCTTCAAAATAGTTGTCCATAGATATCTTCTTTTTCTTTGATTTTCAAAGAGATATTTATATCTGCAGGGCAGCTAATCTCTGTGATGGTACACACCACTGCTCCTCTGTCCCAAACAACAATATCTGGCCTGTTATTCTTACTTTTGACAGAAGTTTTGATGGGAATATTCCACCAGTATTCCTTGAGTTGGTATTTATGAATGTATTCCATAACAGAGGGATTTTCTAAGTTTATTTCAGGACAGTCATTTTTGCGGATGGCATTGTAAATTGTTTTAGCAACAACATCGTTCCGCATAGGGAGGTCGTACCGTGACAACATTTTAGGACATGACATAGCCTACAAATGCGGCTGCACCTTGCGATTACAAGAGCATCACTGTCTCTCTTGTACACCAGGACAAGCGTGCTTGCCGGACAAGCATGCTTGCCGGACAAGCATGACGCACAAAGCAGGAGCAGGAAACTCGTCAACCTCCACCATTGACGAGAAGATTCCGCAAGCTCAAGAGATGGTAATGGTGAACCGGTTTACTTATTACCAGCTCCTAGACCACGGTACTTTGTTCTTCATTGGTGCACATTGCTAATGGAGCCACCATTCTTACATTGTAAAGCCAGAAAGAAAAATGGCGTGATCAGGCTCAAACTTCGATCACGTGACCACAATAGTACCAATTATAAGCACGCATGCGCAGAAGGCAGTAGTAGGCCCAATGGTCGATCTGTTTCTCTAAAACCCTTCAAGGCGGTTCGCCAGCATGGGTGCAGTCAAATGACTAAAACAGGATAAAAAGATTAAAAGAAAAATATATTTGCTCACTTATTCACACATGTGTGGGTGGGAGCATGAATGTCTGTGTGTGTGAGTGTTTTATGTGAGTGTATGAGTGTGTAGGGGCCGAGAGGAAGGGCGCTGCATTCCTCTCAGGCCACCGAAGCGCTGAAAGCTAAATACCCCAGACCCATGTTTGCAATTCGTTACACTTGTATAATTGACTTTTCATTATCTTACAAATAATTAGTCAAATAATCGCACCAAATTAGGGAATCATGAACATTTCAGCGACTCGAATACTGAGACATAATTACTTATTGTAATTAAGGCGTTTTTGTATGTGTTTATATATGTGTGTATATATAGGTGCGTAATTATGTAGGTATGTATGTTATGTATGCATGCATGTGAGTGTATGTATGCATGTGTATGTATGTGTGTGTGTATGTGTGTATGTATATATATGTATGTGTGTGCGTGTGTGTGTGTATGTATGTATGTATGTATGTATGTATGTATGCATGCTTCAAATACTCACATTCGTGTATATATGTAGTTATGCAACTGTTATATACAGTTATACTAAGACCCACATCTACACACACGCATACACACCACACACATACACGCACAGAAGCAAATTTACATGTATGTACGTATGAAATGCATGTCTGTCTACATGTTAATTTTATATATATATATATATATAATTTTTTTTCTCCTTATTCTTTCTGTTGAAGAGCGTAGCTCGAAACGTTAAAGACTTTCTCTATTCCCGAGCGTTAAACTAATACATCCTTTTGTTGTTTACACCACCTGTCCTCGTCTGTTGTTTTTTTCGTAAATTCTCCCATATATATATGTGTGTGTGTGTACATGTGTGTGAGTCTTATTAAATCGAAGATGGAGTTTTATTAACACGTAACGGCAGACGAAATACCGCTAAGCATTTCGCCCGGTGTGCTAACGTTTCTGCCAGCTCACCGCCTTGTGACAAGGAATATATCATCCGACGTGTTCCATTCGGAGAGACGGTTAGGGGTCTGGTTTGGGATAGAATTGGCTCGAAAACAGCCGGTTTGGACTTTAAAATTTCGCGTGTGTGTGTGTGTGTGTGTGTACGTGTTTGTGTGTGTACGTGTTTGTGTGCGTGTGTGTCGATTTGTGTACGTATGTTTATGTATGTATGATTACGTGTGTTTATGTGTGTTTATGTGTGTTAACGTGAACGCATATATGTGGGTGATTACGTGTACGAACGTATCAATAGATCAGGCCCTAATTACATTTTGTACTAATTAACCTGCAGGAAATTATTGAAACTAACAATAAATAGATAAGGTGTTTGACAAGAGTTCCTGTTGTTGTTACTGTTGTCGGCCGACCAAACCAAACAGATGGTTATTAAAAGACATGGTTTTTGTTGTTAGTGATTCACGGATTTGAGTGTTTGGCGCCAGTGGTGGTGGTGGTCGTAGTGGTGGTTGTAATAGTAATGGTAGAAACTGTAGTAAGAGTGATAATGAAAGTGGTGGTGGAGGTGTTGAAGTGGTGGCGGAGGCGGTATTGGTTGTGTAGTAGTGGTGGTGATGGTGATGATGACGTTGGTGGTGAGGATTTTGGTGGTAGTGGTGATGGTAGTGATGCGGATGGTGGTGATGGTGGTAGTAGTGGTAATGGTAGTGGTGATAGTGGTGGTGGTGGTGGTGATGATAGTAGTAGTAAAATAGTTGTTGTTACTGTTGGTAGTGGTGGTGGTGGTGGTGGTGGTGATGGTGGTGGTGGTGGTGGTGGTGGTGGTGGTGCTGCTGCTGATGGTGGTGGTGATGGTGGTGGTGGTGGTGGTGGTGATGGTGGTGGTGGTGGTGGTGGTGGTGGTGGTGGTGGCGGTGGTGGCGGTGGCGGCGGTGGTGGCTATCGTCGTCGTCGTCGTGGTACTTAATGTAAGACATTTACTCTTCGTCACAATGTTGGTTTTAATGATAACGTCTCAAATATTAAAGGTTGTTGCTGTTCTTGTGATAGGGAGGCTGGCAACGGCGGTGGGGATTGTTGTTGTTTTTGTTGTTGTTGTTGTTGTTGTTGTTAGTGCCATATACTTCTATGTTGATCATTTTAGCGGTGGTGGTGGTCGTCGTGGTGGGGCTGGGCTCTGGCGCAGGTTTCCAAATGTCTCTAGGCTCACATACAAATGTAGATGCCCCCCTGCTCTCTCTCTCTCTCTCTTACTCTCCCTTTCTCTCTTATTCTTCTCTTTCTCATACTCCCTCTCCCTTATTCCCCCTCACTCTGTCTGTCTCTCTCTGTTCCTCTCTCTCTCGCTTCACGCACACTCACACACACTATGAACGTGTGTGTATGTATGCAATGCGTATATTTTATTTTATACTATGAACCTTTTTTTAATAAATTGAATTGAATTGAGTTTTTACCTGTAAATTTGGATTTTTATCCATAATATTATTGCTATATGTATATATATATATATATATATATATATATATATATATATATATATGAGTGTGTGTGTGTGTGTGTGTGTATCTCTGTCTGTGCGTGTGTGTGTATGTATGCATGTATGTATGTACACGGTTGTGTGTGTATATATACAGTGGAAGAACGTCTGAGTATATTTACTTAATTACGTAACCAAGGCGACAAACCAACTTGGAATTCCATCGTTCGAAAGGCTATCAAGAAACGCCATCCAATACTTATTTATTCCAGCCTTTCATCCTCCAACCCCCCCCCCCCCCGCAGCCCCAACACCACCACCATGTTTTTTTTTTTATCTTTTACTTGTTTCACTCATTGGACTGCGGCCATGCTGGGGCACCGCCTTGACAGGATTCAGTCTAACAAATCAACTCCAGTACTTGTTTTTGCTTTTGTTTTTTTCTTACGTGTGTTACTTATTTTATCGGTTTTGCTGATAATTAAGTCACAGGGACGTGAGCAAGCCAGACGCAAAGACAACCACGCACGCACGCACACAAAATCACAGCGGGGGTGGGGGCTGAAGGAACGGAAGCTCTACTCCTTAGAGAGAAAGGTGTAAAAGATATGCAGTGATATACATATGGAAGATCGTGGAAAGGTTAGATCCCAATGGTGAAATTAAAAGCTACACCAAGATCCGAAATGGACGGCACTGCAGAGAATCAAAGACTTCGTCTAGAATAAGAACTCAGTATTCTTTTCTACTCTAGGCACAAGGCCCGAAATTTTGGGGGAAGGGCAGTCGATAAGATCGAACCCCCCCCCCTCCCCAGTACGCAACTGGTACTAAATTTATCGACCCCGGAAGGATGAAAGGCAAAGTCTACTTCGGGGTGATTTGAGCTCAAAACGAAAAGACAGAATAAGAACTCAGTATTGTAACAGCTAAGGCTTCAAGGACCCACAACTATTAAACCTTCTGCCGAACATGGTCTGCTTTTCACATTTTTTTTTATTATTGTATTTAAAAAATGTTTTTCAGTGTTGAAGTGTGTTAAACATTAAAGTTCGATTAGCGCTTTCATACGTTCGTAGTAATCATCAGATTTGAAAATGTATTGACTGACAGTTGAGTTGAGTGCTTGACAACTGTAGTAAAATGACTGACTTCTTCCTAGATTTATTTCGGTATAAAATTACTTCAACCCATTTCGATATTGAAATTCCTCGGTTTAATACCAACTCGGTTTAACACCATTTTGCTTTCTTATTTTTTAAAAAAATCACATGGGGTGTAATGATTTGTGTGTTTGATAGGGGAGGTGGATATTTGTGAGTGTGAGAATTGCTGATTTAATTCAATGAGTGTGTCTGTGCGGACGCAAAGGTCTAATGAAGGCACTCTCTGTTTTGCTTCATGTTTTTATAGATATGAAGTGAGCGGTGGGAGACGGTGCTATAACAGACAAGTAAAAGTAACAAATGATTAACTATGTAAAGAGAAAGAAAGAAAAAGGAAAGAAACGTGAAGATGCCGAAGGAGTTTGAATGAGAATGTAAAAGAGACAGATGGCTTTTTTTCCTTTTTTTTTTCCTCTTTTTGAACGGAAATGCAGTTTGGAGAAAGACAAGAAAAATCTGCTGAGTACAAGATATTAGAAAAATATTTTAATACATAAACTCATTAGCATTTTTTTTACTTCTCTTCACCTCGCATTGGATGTGTGTGTGTGTGTGTGTGTGTGTGTGTGTGTGTGTGTGTGTGTGTGTGTGTGTGTGTGTGTGTGTGTGTGTGTGTGTGTGTGTGTGCGCGCGTGTGTGTGCGTGTGTGTGCGTGTGTGTGCGTGTGTCTGTCTGTTTATATTATATATTATTTAGGAAAGATATTGGGTAAGTGTATTCTGCCATAGCCCCAGGTCAAAGGTCAACAAAGACCGTGTGAGGAGATTTGGTAGATGGAAATTGAAAGAAATTCGTCGTATATATATATATATATGTGTGTGTGTGTGTGTATGTGTGTGTATATATATATATATATATATATATATATATATATATATATATATATATATATGTATATATATAAATCATTTCGCACAGACAGAAAATGCTGGAAAAGCACCAACATTTTCTATCAGTTGACCAAATTTTATCGTCAGTACCGACGGATACACAGCCCACAAGCTTCTCTCGACATCATTGGCCATTTGGCCTGTATTATTCTGTATAGGTGTACAGTAATCCGTAGTAATATCGCGGCTCACTATCGCGGTTTATTATATTTAAGCTTACGTCGATTCATCTGTGGTGTTGTTTTGCATTTATAATAAAATAGATATACACGAATCATAAAAGTAATAAGAAATATACGGTACAGTACTGTTTCTACTTCGCGGATTTTCACCTCTTGCGCGGAGTTTTGGAGCGTAACACCCGCGATAGTCGAGACATTACTGTAACTGATTATCCTGTGTGGCATTCGGTGCTCTTCTTTCTGCTGCTGATGATCTGCGATACGGTGAAACGATGAGACAGTAGTGTCATCCTCCGGTGCTGATATAATTTAACCAACCCATATTGAATTTCGGTGCATTTTTGTTATTAGTCGTCAACACAAAATGATTTTTTTTCGAGACGTTCACCGAAGCCTACGGCGTGGTAAACCACACATCCAACTAGGATTGGTTAATTGGATAACATACTATTTTAAATTCGTTACAAAGACGGCCTTTGTGGTTAAGAGCTAATGTAAATACATACATACATACATGCATACATACATACATACATACATGCATATATATATATATATATATATATATATATATATATATATATATATATATATACAGATACACATCTTACACATCTTCAGGTCCTTGCACACCCCTTTCCAGTCCTTCCTCAGCCCACCACCACCACATACAACAACAACTA